>NW_027150110.1:0-92830 GCF_031143425.1 Pleurodeles waltl | reverse complement strand
GCAGAAAGTTCTGGAATCTGAGAAGAGCCACAAATTTCCTTCCACCCAGCGTTCCCCCAAGTCTCCCGATAAAAATGATACCCCACTTGCGTGGGTAGGCCTAGCGCCCGCGACAGGAAACACCCCAAAGCGCAACGTGGACACATCCAAAATTTTGGAAGAAAACAGAGGTGTTTTTTGCGAAGTGCCTACCTGTAGATTTTGGTCTCTAGCTCAGCCGGCACCTAGGGAAACCTACCAAACCGGTGCATTTCTGAAAACTAGAGACCTAGGGGAATCCAACATGGGGTGATTTGCGGGGCTCGGACCAGGTTCTGTTACCCAGAATCCTTTGCAAACCTCAAAATTTGGTTAAAAAAACATTGTTTCTCACATTTCTGTGGCAGAAAGTTCTGGAATCTGAGAGGAGCCACAAATTTCCTTCCACCCAGCGTTCCCCAAGTCTCCCGATAAAAATTATACCTCACTTGCGTGGGTAGGCCTAGCGCCGGCGACAGGAAACACCCCAAAGCGCAACGTGGACACGTCCAAAATTTTGGAAGAAAACAGAGGTGTTTTTTGCGAAGTGCCTACCTGTAGATTTTGGCCTCTAGCTCAGCCGGCACCTAGGGAAACCTACCAAACCTGTGCATTTCTGAAAACTAGAGACCTAGGGGAATCCAAAATGGGGTGACTTGCGGGGCTCGGACCAGGTTCTGTTACCCACAATCCTTTGCAAACCTCAAAATTTGGCTAAAAAAACACATGTTCCTCACATTTCTGTGGCAGAAAGTTCTGGAATCTGAGAGGAGCCACAAATTTCCTTCCACCCAGCGTTCCCCCAAGTCTCCCGATAAAAATGATACCTCACTTGCGTGGGTAGGCCTAGCGCCGGCGACAGGAAACACCCCAAAGCGCAACGTGGACACGTCCAAAATTTTGGAAGAAAACAGAGGTGTTTTTTGCGAAGTGCCTACCTGTAGATTTTGGCCTCTAGCTCAGCCGGCACCTAGGGAAACCTACCAAACCTGTGCATTTCTGAAAACTAGAGACCTAGGGGAATCCAAGCAGGGGTGACTTGCGGGGCTTGGACCAGGTTCTGTTACCCAGAATCCTTTGCAAACCTCAAAATTTGGCTAAAAAAACACATGTTCCTCACATTTCTGTGGCAGAAAGTTCTGGAATCTGAGAGGAGCCACAAATTTCCTTCCACCCAGTGTTCCCCCAAGTCTCCCGATAAAAATGATACCTCACTTGCGTGGGTAGGCCTAGAGCCCGCGACAGGAAACACCCCAAAGCGCAACGTGGACACATCCAAAATTTTGGAAGAAAACAGAGGTGTTTTTTGCGAAGTGCCTACCTGTAGATTTTGGCCTCTAGCTCAGCCGGGCACCTAGGGAAACCTACCAAACCTGTGCATTTCTGAAAACTAGAGACCTAGGGGAATCCAAGATGGGGTGACTTGCGGGGCTCGGACCAGGTTCTGTTACCCAGAATCCTTTGCAAACCTCAAAATTTGGCTAAAAAAACACATGTTCCTCACATTTCTGTGGCAGAAAGTTCTGGAATCTGAGAGGAGCCACAAATTACCTTCCACCCAGCGTTCCCCCAAATCTCCCAATAAAAATGATACCTCACTTGCGTGGGTAGGCCTAGCGCCGGCGACAGGAAACACCCCAAAGCGCAACGTGGACACGTCCAAAATTTAGGAAGAAAACAGAGGTGATTTTTGTGAAGTGCCTACCTGTAGATTTTGGCCTCTAGCTCAGCCGGCACCTAGGGAAACCTACCAAACCTGTGCATTTCTGAAAACTAGAGACCTAGGGAAATCCAAGATGGGGTGACTTGCGGGGCTCGGACCAGGTTCTGTTACCCAGAATCCTTTGCAAACCTCAAAATTTGGCTAAAAAAACACATGTTCCTAACATTTCTGTGGCAGAAAGTTCTGGAATCTGAGAAGAGCCACAAATTTCCTTCCACCCAGCATTCCCCCAAGTCTCCCGATAAAAATGATACCCCACTTGCGTGGGTAGGCCTAGCGCCGGCGACAGGAAACACCCCAAAGCGCAACGTGGACACGTCCAAAATTTTGGAAGAAAACAGAGGTGTTTTTTGCGAAGTGCCTACCTGTAGATTTTGCCCTCTAGCTCAGCCGGCACCTAGGGAAACCTACCAAACCTGTGCATTTCTGAAAACTAGAGACCTAGGGGAATCCAAAATGGGGTGACTTGCGGGGCTCGGACCAGGTTCTGTTACCCACAATCCTTTGCAAACCTCAAAATTGGCTAAAAAAACACATGTTCCTCACATTTCTGTGGCAGAAAGTTCTGGAATCTGAGAGGAGCCACAAATTTCCTTCCACCCAGCGTTCCCCCAAGTCTCCCGATAAAAATGATACCTCACTTGCGTGGGTAGGCCTAGCGCCGGCGACAGGAAACACCCCAAAGCGCAACGTGGACACGTCCAAAATTTTGGAAGAAAACAGAGGTGTTTTTTGCGAAGTGCCTACCTGTAGATTTTGGCCTCTAGCTCAGCCGGCACCTAGGGAAACCTACCAAACCTGTGCATTTCTGAAAACTAGAGACCTAGGGGAATCTAACATGGGGTGACTTGCGGGGCTCAGACCAGGTTCTGTTACCCAGAATCCTTTGCAAACCTCAACATTTGGCTAAAAAAACACATGTTCCTCACATTTCTGTGGCAGAAAGTTCTGGAATCTGAGAGGAGCCACAAATTTCCTTCCACCCAGTGTTCCCCCAAGTCTCCCGATAAAAATTATACCTCACTTGCGTGTGCAGGCCTAGCGCCGGCGACAGGAAACACCCCAAAGCGCAACGTGAACACGTCCAAAATTTTGGAAGAAAACTGAGGTGTTTTTTGCGAAGTGCCTACCTGTAGATTTTGGCCTCTAGCTCAGCCGGCACCTAGGGAAACCTACCAAACCTGTGCATTTCTGAAAACTAGAGACCTAGGGGAATCCAAGCAGGGGTGACTTGCGGGGCTTGGACCAGGTTCTGTTACCCAGAATCCTTTGCAAACCTCAAAATTTGGCTAAAAAAACACATGTTCCTCACATTTCTGTGGCAGAAAGTTCTGGAATCTGAGAGGAGCCACAAATTTCCTTCCACCCAGTGTTCCCCCAAGTCTCCCGATAAAAATGATACCTCACTTGCGTGGGTAAGCCTAGAGCCCGCGACAGGAAACACCCCAAAGCGCAACGTGGACACATCCAAAATTTTGGAAGAAAACAGAGGTGTTTTTTGCGAAGTGCCTACCTGTAGATTTTGGCCTCTAGCTCAGCCGGGCACCTAGGGAAACCTACCAAACCTGTGCATTTCTGAAAACTAGAGACCTAGGGGAATCCAAGATGGGGTGACTTGCGGGGCTCGGACCAGGTTCTGTTACCCAGAATCCTTTGCAAACCTCAAAATTTGGCTAAAAAAAACACATGTTCCTCACATTTCTGTGGCAGAAAGTTCTGGAATCTGAGAGGAGCCACAAATTTCCTTCCACCCAGCGTTCCCCCAAATCTCCCAATAAAAATGATACCTCACTTGCGTGGGTAGGCCTAGCGCCGGCGACAGGAAACACCCCAAAGCGCAACGTGGACACGTCCAAAATTTAGGAAGAAAACAGAGGTGATTTTTGCGAAGTGCCTACCTGTAGATTTTGGCCTCTAGCTCAGCCGGCACCTAGGGAAACCTACCAAACCTGTGCATTTCTGAAAACTAGAGACCTAGGGAAATCCAAGATGGGGTGACTTGCGGGGCTCGGACCAGGTTCTGTTACCCAGAATCCTTTGCAAACCTCAAAATTTGGCTAAAAAAACACATGTTCCTAACATTTCTGTGGCAGAAAGTTCTGGAATCTGAGAAGAGCCACGAATTTCCTTCCACCCAGCATTCCCCCAAGTCTCCCGATAAAAATGATACCCCACTTGCGTGGGTAGGCCTAGCGCCGGCGACAGGAAACACCCCAAAGCGCAACGTGGACACGTCCAAAATTTTGGAAGAAAACAGAGGTGTTTTTTGCGAAGTGCCTACCTGTAGATTTTGGCCTCTAGCTCAGCCGGCACCTAGGGAAACCTACCAAACCTGTGCATTTCTGAAAACTAGAGACCTGGGGGAATCCAACATGGGGTGACTTGCGGGCTCGGACCAGGTTCTGTTACCCAGAATCCTTTGCAAACCTCAAAATTTGGCTAAAAAAACACATGTTCCTCACATTTCTGTGGCAGAAAGTTCTGGAATCTGAGAGGAGCCACAAATTTCCTTCCACCCAGCGTTTCCCCAAGTCTCCCGATAAAAATGATACCTCACTTGCGTGGGTAGGCCTAGCGCCCGCGACAGGAAACACCCCAAAGCGCAACGTGGACACGTCCAAAATTTTGGAAGAAAACAGAGGTGTTTTTTGCGAAGTGCCTACCTGTAGATTTTGGCCTCTAGCTCAGCCGGCACCTAGGGAAACCTACCAAACCTGTGCATTTCTGAAAACTAGAGACCTAGGGGAATCCAAGCAGGGGTGACTTGCGGGGCTTGGACCAGGTTCTGTTACCCAGAATCCTTTGCAAACCTCAAAATTTGGCTAAAAAAACACATGTTCCTCACATTTCTGTGGCAGAAAGTTCTGGAATCTGAGAGGAGCCACAAATTTCCTTCCACCCAGTGTTCCCCCAAGTCTCCCGATAAAAATGATACCTCACTTGCGTGGGTAGGCCTAGAGCCCGCGACAGGAAACACCCCAAAGCGCAACGTGGACACATCCAAAATTTTGGAAGAAAACAGAGGTGTTTTTTGCGAAGTGCCTACCTGTAGATTTTGGCCTCTAGCTCAGCCGGCACCTAGGGAAACCTACCAAACCTGTGCATTTCTGAAAACTAGAGACCTAGGGGAATCCAAGATGGGGTGACTTGCGGGGCTCGGACCAGGTTCTGTTACCCAGAATCCTTTGCAAACCTCAAAATTTGGCTAAAAAAACACATGTTCCTCACATTTCTGTGGCAGAAAGTTCTGGAATCTGAGAGGAGCCACAAATTTCCTTCCACCCAGCGTTCCCCCAAATCTCCCAATAAAAATGATACCTCACTTGCGTGGGTAGGCCTAGCGCCGGCGACAGGAAACACCCCAAAGCGCAACGTGGACACGTCCAAAATTTTGGAAGAAAACAGAGGTGATTTTTGCGAAGTGCCTACCTGTAGATTTTGGCCTCTAGCTCAGCCGGCACCTAGGGAAACCTACCAAACCTGTGCATTTCTGAAAACTAGAGACCTGGGGAAATCCAAGATGGGGTGACTTGCGGGGCTCGGACCAGGTTCTGTTACCCAGAATCCTTTGCAAACCTCAAAATTTGGCTAAAAAAACACATGTTCCTAACATTTCTGTGGCAGAAAGTTCTGGAATCTGAGAAGAGCCACAAATTTCCTTCCACCCAGCGTTCCCCCAAGTCTCCCGATAAAAATGATACCCCACTTGCGTGGGTAGGCCTAGCGCCCGCGACAGGAAACACCCCAAAGCGCAACGTGGACACATCCAAAATTTTGGAAGAAAACAGAGGTGTTTTTTGCGAAGTGCCTACCTGTAGATTTTGGTCTCTAGCTCAGCCGGCACCTAGGGAAACCTACCAAACCGGTGCATTTCTGAAAACTAGAGACCTAGGGGAATCCAACATGGGGTGATTTGCGGGGCTCGGACCAGGTTCTGTTACCCAGAATCCTTTGCAAACCTCAAAATTTGGTTAAAAAAACATTGTTTCTCACATTTCTGTGGCAGAAAGTTCTGGAATCTGAGAGGAGCCACAAATTTCCTTCCACCCAGCGTTCCCCCAAGTCTCCCGATAAAAATTATACCTCACTTGCGTGGGTAGGCCTAGCGCCGGCGACAGGAAACACCCCAAAGCGCAACGTGGACACGTCCAAAATTTTGGAAGAAAACAGAGGTGTTTTTTGCGAAGTGCCTACCTGTAGATTTTGGCCTCTAGCTCAGCCGGCACCTAGGGAAACCTACCAAACCTGTGCATTTCTGAAAACTAGAGACCTAGGGGAATCCAAAATGGGGTGACTTGCGGGGCTCGGACCAGGTTCTGTTACCCACAATCCTTTGCAAACCTCAAAATTTGGCTAAAAAAACACATGTTCCTCACATTTCTGTGGCAGAAAGTTCTGGAATCTGAGAGGAGCCACAAATTTCCTTCCACCCAGCGTTCCCCCAAGTCTCCCGATAAAAATGATACCTCACTTGCGTGGGTAGGCCTAGCGCCGGCGACAGGAAACACCCCAAAGCGCAACGTGGACACGTCCAAAATTTTGGAAGAAAACAGAGGTGTTTTTTGCGAAGTGCCTACCTGTAGATTTTGGCCTCTAGCTCAGCCGGCACCTAGGGAAACCTACCAAACCTGTGCATTTCTGAAAACTAGAGACCTAGGGGAATCCAAGCAGGGGTGACTTGCGGGGCTTGGACCAGGTTCTGTTACCCAGAATCCTTTGCAAACCTCAAAATTTGGCTAAAAAAACACATGTTCCTCACATTTCTGTGGCAGAAAGTTCTGGAATCTGAGAGGAGCCACAAATTTCCTTCCACCCAGTGTTCCCCCAAGTCTCCCGATAAAAATGATACCTCACTTGCGTGGGTAGGCCTAGAGCCCGCGACAGGAAACACCCCAAAGCGCAACGTGGACACATCCAAAATTTTGGAAGAAAACAGAGGTGTTTTTTGCGAAGTGCCTACCTGTAGATTTTGGCCTCTAGCTCAGCCGGCACCTAGGGAAACCTACCAAACCTGTGCATTTCTGAAAACTAGAGACCTAGGGGAATCCAAGATGGGGTGACTTGCGGGGCTCGGACCAGGTTCTGTTACCCAGAATCCTTTGCAAACCTCAAAATTTGGCTAAAAAAACACATGTTCCTCACATTTCTGTGGCAGAAAGTTCTGGAATCTGAGAGGAGCCACAAATTTCCTTCCACCCAGCGTTCCCCCAAATCTCCCAATAAAAATGATACCTCACTTGCGTGGGTAGGCCTAGCGCCGGCGACAGGAAACACCCCAAAGCGCAACGTGGACACGTCCAAAATTTAGGAAGAAAACAGAGGTGATTTTTGCGAAGTGCCTACCTGTAGATTTTGGCCTCTAGCTCAGCCGGCACCTAGGGAAACCTACCAAACCTGTGCATTTCTGAAAACTAGAGACCTAGGGAAATCCAAGATGGGGTGACTTGCGGGGCTCGGACCAGGTTCTGTTACCCAGAATCCTTTGCAAACCTCAAAATTTGGCTAAAAAAACACATGTTCCTAACATTTCTGTGGCAGAAAGTTCTGGAATCTGAGAAGAGCCACAAATTTCCTTCCACCCAGCATTCCCCCAAGTCTCCCGATAAAAATGATACCCCACTTGCGTGGGTAGGCCTAGCGCCGGCGACAGGAAACACCCCAAAGCGCAACGTGGACACGTCCAAAATTTTGGAAGAAAACAGAGGTGTTTTTTGCGAAGTGCCTACCTGTAGATTTTGGCCTCTAGCTCAGCCGGCACCTAGGGAAACCTACCAAACCTGTGCATTTCTGAAAACTAGAGACCTGGGGGAATCCAACATGGGGTGACTTGCGGGCTCGGACCAGGTTCTGTTACCCAGAATCCTTTGCAAACCTCAAAATTTGGCTAAAAAAACACATGTTCCTCACATTTCTGTGGCAGAAAGTTCTGGAATCTGAGAGGAGCCACAAATTTCCTTCCACCCAGCGTTTCCCCAAGTCTCCCGATAAAAATGATACCTCACTTGCGTGGGTAGGCCTAGCGCCCGCGACAGGAAACACCCCAAAGCGCAACGTGGACACGTCCAAAATTTTGGAAGAAAACAGAGGTGTTTTTTGCGAAGTGCCTACCTGTAGATTTTGGCCTCTAGCTCAGCCGGCACCTAGGGAAACCTACCAAACCTGTGCATTTCTGAAAACTAGAGACCTAGGGGAATCCAAGCAGGGGTGACTTGCGGGGCTTGGACCAGGTTCTGTTACCCAGAATCCTTTGCAAACCTCAAAATTTGGCTAAAAAAACACATGTTCCTCACATTTCTGTGGCAGAAAGTTCTGGAATCTGAGAGGAGCCACAAATTTCCTTCCACCCAGTGTTCCCCCAAGTCTCCCGATAAAAATGATACCTCACTTGCGTGGGTAGGCCTAGAGCCCGCGACAGGAAACACCCCAAAGCGCAACGTGGACACATCCAAAATTTTGGAAGAAAACAGAGGTGTTTTTTGCGAAGTGCCTACCTGTAGATTTTGGCCTCTAGCTCAGCCGGCACCTAGGGAAACCTACCAAACCTGTGCATTTCTGAAAACTAGAGACCTAGGGGAATCCAAGATGGGGTGACTTGCGGGGCTCGGACCAGGTTCTGTTACCCAGAATCCTTTGCAAACCTCAAAATTTGGCTAAAAAAACACATGTTCCTCACATTTCTGTGGCAGAAAGTTCTGGAATCTGAGAGGAGCCACAAATTTCCTTCCACCCAGCGTTCCCCCAAATCTCCCAATAAAAATGATACCTCACTTGCGTGGGTAGGCCTAGCGCCGGCGACAGGAAACACCCCAAAGCGCAACGTGGACACGTCCAAAATTTTGGAAGAAAACAGAGGTGATTTTTGCGAAGTGCCTACCTGTAGATTTTGGCCTCTAGCTCAGCCGGCACCTGGGGAAACCTACCAAACCTGTGCATTTCTGAAAACTAGAGACCTGGGGAAATCCAAGATGGGGTGACTTGCGGGGCTCGGACCAGGTTCTGTTACCCAGAATCCTTTGCAAACCTCAAAATTTGGCTAAAAAAACACATGTTCCTAACATTTCTGTGGCAGAAAGTTCTGGAATCTGAGAAGAGCCACAAATTTCCTTCCACCCAGCGTTCCCCCAAGTCTCCCGATAAAAATGATACCCCACTTGCGTGGGTAGGCCTAGCGCCCGCGACAGGAAACACCCCAAAGCGCAACGTGGACACATCCAAAATTTTGGAAGAAAACAGAGGTGTTTTTTGCGAAGTGCCTACCTGTAGATTTTGGTCTCTAGCTCAGCCGGCACCTAGGGAAACCTACCAAACCGGTGCATTTCTGAAAACTAGAGACCTAGGGGAATCCAACATGGGGTGATTTGCGGGGCTCGGACCAGGTTCTGTTACCCAGAATCCTTTGCAAACCTCAAAATTTGGTTAAAAAAACATTGTTTCTCACATTTCTGTGGCAGAAAGTTCTGGAATCTGAGAGGAGCCACAAATTTCCTTCCACCCAGCGTTCCCCCAAGTCTCCCGATAAAAATTATACCTCACTTGCGTGGGTAGGCCTAGCGCCGGCGACAGGAAACACCCCAAAGCGCAACGTGGACACGTCCAAAATTTTGGAAGAAAACAGAGGTGTTTTTTGCGAAGTGCCTACCTGTAGATTTTGGCCTCTAGCTCAGCCGGCACCTAGGGAAACCTACCAAACCTGTGCATTTCTGAAAACTAGAGACCTAGGGGAATCCAAAATGGGGTGACTTGCGGGGCTCGGACCAGGTTCTGTTACCCACAATCCTTTGCAAACCTCAAAATTTGGCTAAAAAAACACATGTTCCTCACATTTCTGTGGCAGAAAGTTCTGGAATCTGAGAGGAGCCACAAATTTCCTTCCACCCAGCGTTCCCCCAAGTCTCCCGATAAAAATTATACCTCACTTGCGTGGGTAGGCCTAGCGCCGGCGACAGGAAACACCCCAAAGCGCAACGTGGACACGTCCAAAATTTTGGAAGAAAACAGAGGTGTTTTTTGCGAAGTGCCTACCTGTAGATTTTGGCCTCTAGCTCAGCCGGCACCTAGGGAAACCTACCAAACCTGTGCATTTCTGAAAACTAGAGACCTAGGGGAATCCAAGCAGGGGTGACTTGCGGGGCTTGGACCAGGTTCTGTTACCCAGAATCCTTTGCAAACCTCAAAATTTGGCTAAAAAAACACATGTTCCTCACATTTCTGTGGCAGAAAGTTCTGGAATCTGAGAGGAGCCACAAATTTCCTTCCACCCAGTGTTCCCCCAAGTCTCCCGATAAAAATGATACCTCACTTGCGTGGGTAGGCCTAGAGCCCGCGACAGGAAACACCCCAAAGCGCAACGTGGACACATCCAAAATTTTGGAAGAAAACAGAGGTGTTTTTTGCGAAGTGCCTACCTGTAGATTTTGGCCTCTAGCTCAGCCGGCACCTAGGGAAACCTACCAAACCTGTGCATTTCTGAAAACTAGAGACCTAGGGGAATCCAAGATGGGGTGACTTGCGGGGCTCGGACCAGGTTCTGTTACCCAGAATCCTTTGCAAACCTCAAAATTTGGCTAAAAAAACACATGTTCCTCACATTTCTGTGGCAGAAAGTTCTGGAATCTGAGAGGAGCCACAAATTTCCTTCCACCCAGCGTTCCCCCAAATCTCCCAATAAAAATGATACCTCACTTGCGTGGGTAGGCCTAGCGCCGGCGACAGGAAACACCCCAAAGCGCAACGTGGACACGTCCAAAATTTAGGAAGAAAACAGAGGTGATATTTGTGAAGTGCCTACCTGTAGATTTTGGCCTCTAGCTCAGCCGGCACCTAGGGAAACCTACCAAACCTGTGCATTTCTGAAAACTAGAGACCTAGGGAAATCCAAGATGGGGTGACTTGCGGGGCTCGGACCAGGTTCTGTTACCCAGAATCCTTTGCAAACCTCAAAATTTGGCTAAAAAAACACATGTTCCTAACATTTCTGTGGCAGAAAGTTCTGGAATCTGAGAAGAGCCACAAATTTCCTTCCACCCAGCATTCCCCCAAGTCTCCCGATAAAAATGATACCCCACTTGCGTGGGTAGGCCTAGCGCCGGCGACAGGAAACACCCCAAAGCGCAACGTGGACACGTCCAAAATTTTGGAAGAAAACAGAGGTGTTTTTTGCGAAGTGCCTACCTGTAGATTTTGCCCTCTAGCTCAGCCGGCACCTAGGGAAACCTACCAAACCTGTGCATTTCTGAAAACTAGAGACCTAGGGGAATCCAAAATGGGGTGACTTGCGGGGCTCGGACCAGGTTCTGTTACCCACAATCCTTTGCAAACCTCAAAATTTGGCTAAAAAAACACATGTTCCTCACATTTCTGTGGCAGAAAGTTCTGGAATCTGAGAGGAGCCACAAATTTCCTTCCACCCAGCGTTCCCCCAAGTCTCCCGATAAAAATGATACCTCACTTGCGTGGGTAGGCCTAGCGCCGGCGACAGGAAACACCCCAAAGCGCAACGTGGACACGTCCAAAATTTTGGAAGAAAACAGAGGTGTTTTTTGCGAAGTGCCTACCTGTAGATTTTGGCCTCTAGCTCAGCCGGCACCTAGGGAAACCTACCAAACCTGTGCATTTCTGAAAACTAGAGACCTAGGGGAATCTAACATGGGGTGACTTGCGGGGCTCAGACCAGGTTCTGTTACCCAGAATCCTTTGCAAACCTCAACATTTGGCTAAAAAAACACATGTTCCTCACATTTCTGTGGCAGAAAGTTCTGGAATCTGAGAGGAGCCACAAATTTCCTTCCACCCAGTGTTCCCCCAAGTCTCCCGATAAAAATTATACCTCACTTGCGTGTGCAGGCCTAGCGCCGGCGACAGGAAACACCCCAAAGCGCAACGTGAACACGTCCAAAATTTTGGAAGAAAACTGAGGTGTTTTTTGCGAAGTGCCTACCTGTAGATTTTGGCCTCTAGCTCAGCCGGCACCTAGGGAAACCTACCAAACCTGTGCATTTCTGAAAACTAGAGACCTAGGGGAATCCAAGCAGGGGTGACTTGCGGGGCTTGGACCAGGTTCTGTTACCCAGAATCCTTTGCAAACCTCAAAATTTGGCTAAAAAAACACATGTTCCTCACATTTCTGTGGCAGAAAGTTCTGGAATCTGAGAGGAGCCACAAATTTCCTTCCACCCAGTGTTCCCCCAAGTCTCCCGATAAAAATGATACCTCACTTGCGTGGGTAAGCCTAGAGCCCGCGACAGGAAACACCCCAAAGCGCAACGTGGACACATCCAAAATTTTGGAAGAAAACAGAGGTGTTTTTTGCGAAGTGCCTACCTGTAGATTTTGGCCTCTAGCTCAGCCGGCACCTAGGGAAACCTACCAAACCTGTGCATTTCTGAAAACTAGAGACCTAGGGGAATCCAAGATGGGGTGACTTGCGGGGCTCGGACCAGGTTCTGTTACCCAGAATCCTTTGCAAACCTCAAAATTTGGCTAAAAAAACACATGTTCCTCACATTTCTGTGGCAGAAAGTTCTGGAATCTGAGAGGAGCCACAAATTTCCTTCCACCCAGCGTTCCCCCAAATCTCCCAATAAAAATGATACCTCACTTGCGTGGGTAGGCCTAGCGCCGGCGACAGGAAACACCCCAAAGCGCAACGTGGACACGTCCAAAATTTAGGAAGAAAACAGAGGTGATTTTTGCGAAGTGCCTACCTGTAGATTTTGGCCTCTAGCTCAGCCGGCACCTAGGGAAACCTACCAAACCTGTGCATTTCTGAAAACTAGAGACCTAGGGAAATCCAAGATGGGGTGACTTGCGGGGCTCGGACCAGGTTCTGTTACCCAGAATCCTTTGCAAACCTCAAAATTTGGCTAAAAAAACACATGTTCCTAACATTTCTGTGGCAGAAAGTTCTGGAATCTGAGAAGAGCCACAAATTTCCTTCCACCCAGCATTCCCCCAAGTCTCCCGATAAAAATGATACCCCACTTGCGTGGGTAGGCCTAGCGCCGGCGACAGGAAACACCCCAAAGCGCAACGTGGACACGTCCAAAATTTTGGAAGAAAACAGAGGTGTTTTTTGCGAAGTGCCTACCTGTAGATTTTGGCCTCTAGCTCAGCCGGCACCTAGGGAAACCTACCAAACCTGTGCATTTCTGAAAACTAGAGACCTGGGGGAATCCAACATGGGGTGACTTGCGGGCTCGGACCAGGTTCTGTTACCCAGAATCCTTTGCAAACCTCAAAATTTGGCTAAAAAAACACATGTTCCTCACATTTCTGTGGCAGAAAGTTCTGGAATCTGAGAGGAGCCACAAATTTCCTTCCACCCAGCGTTTCCCCAAGTCTCCCGATAAAAATGATACCTCACTTGCGTGGGTAGGCCTAGCGCCCGCGACAGGAAACACCCCAAAGCGCAACGTGGACACGTCCAAAATTTTGGAAGAAAACAGAGGTGTTTTTTGCGAAGTGCCTACCTGTAGATTTTGGCCTCTAGCTCAGCCGGCACCTAGGGAAACCTACCAAACCTGTGCATTTCTGAAAACTAGAGACCTAGGGGAATCCAAGCAGGGGTGACTTGCGGGGCTTGGACCAGGTTCTGTTACCCAGAATCCTTTGCAAACCTCAAAATTTGGCTAAAAAAACACATGTTCCTCACATTTCTGTGGCAGAAAGTTCTGGAATCTGAGAGGAGCCACAAATTTCCTTCCACCCAGTGTTCCCCCAAGTCTCCCGATAAAAATGATACCTCACTTGCGTGGGTAGGCCTAGAGCCCGCGACAGGAAACACCCCAAAGCGCAACGTGGACACATCCAAAATTTTGGAAGAAAACAGAGGTGTTTTTTGCGAAGTGCCTACCTGTAGATTTTGGCCTCTAGCTCAGCCGGCACCTAGGGAAACCTACCAAACCTGTGCATTTCTGAAAACTAGAGACCTAGGGGAATCCAAGATGGGGTGACTTGCGGGGCTCGGACCAGGTTCTGTTACCCAGAATCCTTTGCAAACCTCAAAATTTGGCTAAAAAAACACATGTTCCTCACATTTCTGTGGCAGAAAGTTCTGGAATCTGAGAGGAGCCACAAATTTCCTTCCACCCAGCGTTCCCCCAAATCTCCCAATAAAAATGATACCTCACTTGCGTGGGTAGGCCTAGCGCCGGCGACAGGAAACACCCCAAAGCGCAACGTGGACACGTCCAAAATTTTGGAAGAAAACAGAGGTGATTTTTGCGAAGTGCCTACCTGTAGATTTTGGCCTCTAGCTCAGCCGGCACCTAGGGAAACCTACCAAACCTGTGCATTTCTGAAAACTAGAGACCTGGGGAAATCCAAGATGGGGTGACTTGCGGGGCTCGGACCAGGTTCTGTTACCCAGAATCCTTTGCAAACCTCAAAATTTGGCTAAAAAAACACATGTTCCTAACATTTCTGTGGCAGAAAGTTCTGGAATCTGAGAAGAGCCACAAATTTCCTTCCACCCAGCGTTCCCCCAAGTCTCCCGATAAAAATGATACCCCACTTGCGTGGGTAGGCCTAGCGCCCGCGACAGGAAACACCCCAAAGCGCAACGTGGACACATCCAAAATTTTGGAAGAAAACAGAGGTGTTTTTTGCGAAGTGCCTACCTGTAGATTTTGGTCTCTAGCTCAGCCGGCACCTAGGGAAACCTACCAAACCGGTGCATTTCTGAAAACTAGAGACCTAGGGGAATCCAACATGGGGTGATTTGCGGGGCTCGGACCAGGTTCTGTTACCCAGAATCCTTTGCAAACCTCAAAATTTGGTTAAAAAAACATTGTTTCTCACATTTCTGTGGCAGAAAGTTCTGGAATCTGAGAGGAGCCACAAATTTCCTTCCACCCAGCGTTCCCCCAAGTCTCCCGATAAAAATTATACCTCACTTGCGTGGGTAGGCCTAGCGCCGGCGACAGGAAACACCCCAAAGCGCAACGTGGACACGTCCAAAATTTTGGAAGAAAACAGAGGTGTTTTTTGCGAAGTGCCTACCTGTAGATTTTGGCCTCTAGCTCAGCCGGCACCTAGGGAAACCTACCAAACCTGTGCATTTCTGAAAACTAGAGACCTAGGGGAATCCAAAATGGGGTGACTTGCGGGGCTCGGACCAGGTTCTGTTACCCACAATCCTTTGCAAACCTCAAAATTTGGCTAAAAAAACACATGTTCCTCACATTTCTGTGGCAGAAAGTTCTGGAATCTGAGAGGAGCCACAAATTTCCTTCCACCCAGCGTTCCCCCAAGTCTCCCGATAAAAATGATACCTCACTTGCGTGGGTAGGCCTAGCGCCGGCGACAGGAAACACCCCAAAGCGCAACGTGGACACGTCCAAAATTTTGGAAGAAAACAGAGGTGTTTTTTGCGAAGTGCCTACCTGTAGATTTTGGCCTCTAGCTCAGCCGGCACCTAGGGAAACCTACCAAACCTGTGCATTTCTGAAAACTAGAGACCTAGGGGAATCCAAGCAGGGGTGACTTGCGGGGCTTGGACCAGGTTCTGTTACCCAGAATCCTTTGCAAACCTCAAAATTTGGCTAAAAAAACACATGTTCCTCACATTTCTGTGGCAGAAAGTTCTGGAATCTGAGAGGAGCCACAAATTTCCTTCCACCCAGTGTTCCCCCAAGTCTCCCGATAAAAATGATACCTCACTTGCGTGGGTAGGCCTAGAGCCCGCGACAGGAAACACCCCAAAGCGCAACGTGGACACATCCAAAATTTTGGAAGAAAACAGAGGTGTTTTTTGCGAAGTGCCTACCTGTAGATTTTGGCCTCTAGCTCAGCCGGCACCTAGGGAAACCTACCAAACCTGTGCATTTCTGAAAACTAGAGACCTAGGGGAATCCAAGATGGGGTGACTTGCGGGGCTCGGACCAGGTTCTGTTACCCAGAATCCTTTGCAAACCTCAAAATTTGGCTAAAAAAACACATGTTCCTCACATTTCTGTGGCAGAAAGTTCTGGAATCTGAGAGGAGCCACAAATTTCCTTCCACCCAGCGTTCCCCCAAATCTCCCAATAAAAATGATACCTCACTTGCGTGGGTAGGCCTAGCGCCGGCGACAGGAAACACCCCAAAGCGCAACGTGGACACGTCCAAAATTTAGGAAGAAAACAGAGGTGATTTTTGTGAAGTGCCTACCTGTAGATTTTGGCCTCTAGCTCAGCCGGCACCTAGGGAAACCTACCAAACCTGTGCATTTCTGAAAACTAGAGACCTAGGGAAATCCAAGATGGGGTGACTTGCGGGGCTCGGACCAGGTTCTGTTACCCAGAATCCTTTGCAAACCTCAAAATTTGGCTAAAAAAACACATGTTCCTAACATTTCTGTGGCAGAAAGTTCTGGAATCTGAGAAGAGCCACAAATTTCCTTCCACCCAGCATTCCCCCAAGTCTCCCGATAAAAATGATACCCCACTTGCGTGGGTAGGCCTAGCGCCGGCGACAGGAAACACCCCAAAGCGCAACGTGGACACGTCCAAAATTTTGGAAGAAAACAGAGGTGTTTTTTGCGAAGTGCCTACCTGTAGATTTTGCCCTCTAGCTCAGCCGGCACCTAGGGAAACCTACCAAACCTGTGCATTTCTGAAAACTAGAGACCTAGGGGAATCCAAAATGGGGTGACTTGCGGGGCTCGGACCAGGTTCTGTTACCCACAATCCTTTGCAAACCTCAAAATTTGGCTAAAAAAACACATGTTCCTCACATTTCTGTGGCAGAAAGTTCTGGAATCTGAGAGGAGCCACAAATTTCCTTCCACCCAGCGTTCCCCCAAGTCTCCCGATAAAAATGATACCTCACTTGCGTGGGTAGGCCTAGCGCCGGCGACAGGAAACACCCCAAAGCGCAACGTGGACACGTCCAAAATTTTGGAAGAAAACAGAGGTGTTTTTTGCGAAGTGCCTACCTGTAGATTTTGGCCTCTAGCTCAGCCGGCACCTAGGGAAACCTACCAAACCTGTGCATTTCTGAAAACTAGAGACCTAGGGGAATCTAACATGGGGTGACTTGCGGGGCTCAGACCAGGTTCTGTTACCCAGAATCCTTTGCAAACCTCAACATTTGGCTAAAAAAACACATGTTCCTCACATTTATGTGGCAGAAAGTTCTGGAATCTGAGAGGAGCCACAAATTTCCTTCCACCCAGTGTTCCCCCAAGTCTCCCGATAAAAATTATACCTCACTTGCGTGTGCAGGCCTAGCGCCGGCGACAGGAAACACCCCAAAGCGCAACGTGAACACGTCCAAAATTTTGGAAGAAAACTGAGGTGTTTTTTGCGAAGTGCCTACCTGTAGATTTTGGCCTCTAGCTCAGCCGGCACCTAGGGAAACCTACCAAACCTGTGCATTTCTGAAAACTAGAGACCTAGGGGAATCCAAGATGGGGTGACTTGCGGGGTTCGGACCAGGTTCTGTTACCCAGAATCCTTTGCAAACCTCAACATTTGGCTAAAAAAACACATGTTCCTCACATTTCTGTGGCAGAAAGTTCTGGAATCTGAGAGGAGCCACAAATGTCCTTCCACCCAGCGTTCCCCCAAGTCTCCCGATAAAAATGATACCTCACTTGCGTGGGTAGGCCTAGCGCCGGCGACAGGAAACACCCCAAAGCGCAACGTGGACACGTCCAAAATTTTGGAAGAAAACAGAGGTGTTTTTTGCGAAGTGCCTACCTGTAGATTTTGGCCTCTAGCTCAGCCGGCACCTAGGGAAACCTACCAAACCTGTGCATTTCTGAAAACTAGAGACCTAGGGGAATCCAAGATGGGGTGACTTGCGGGGCTCGGACCAGGTTCTGTTACCCAGAATCCTTTGCAAACCTCAAAATTGGGCTAAAAAAACACATGTTCCTCACATTTCTGTGGCAGAAAGTTCTGGAATCTGAGAGGAGCCACAAATTTCCTTCCACCCAGCGTTCCCCCAAGTCTCCCGATAAAAATGATACCTCACTTGCGTGGGTAGGCCTAGCGCCGGCGACAGGAAACACCCCAAAGCGCAACGTGGACACGTCCAAAATTTTGGAAGAAAACAGAGGTGTTTTTTGCGAAGTGCCTACCTGTAGATTTTGGCCTCTAGCTCAGCCGGCACCTAGGGAAACCTACCAAACCTGTGCATTTCTGAAAACTAGAGACCTAGGGGAATCTAACATGGGGTGACTTGCGGGGCTCAGACCAGGTTCTGTTACCCAGAATCCTTTGCAAACCTCAACATTTGGCTAAAAAAACACATGTTCCTCACATTTCTGTGGCAGAAAGTTCTGGAATCTGAGAGGAGCCACAAATTTCCTTCCACCCAGTGTTCCCCCAAGTCTCACGATAAAAATGATACCTCACTTGCGTGGGTAGGCCTAGCGCCGGCGACAGGAAACACCCCAAAGCGCAACGTGAACACGTCCAAAATTTTGGAAGAAAACAGAGGTGTTTTTTGCGAAGTGCCTACCTGTAGATTTTGGCCTCTAGCTCAGCCGGCACCTAGGGAAACCTACCAAACCTGTGCATTTCTGAAAACTAGAGACCTAGGGGAATCCAAGATGGGGTGACTTGCGGGGCTCGGACCAGGTTCTGTTACCCAGAATCCTTTGCAAACCTCAAAATTTGGCTAAAAAAACACATGTTCCTCACATTTCTGTGGCAGAAAGTTCTGGAATCTGAGAGGAGCCACAAATGTCCTTCCACCCAGCGTTCCCCCAAGTCTCCCGATAAAAATGATACCTCACTTGCGTGGGTAGGCCTAGCGCCGGCGACAGGAAACACCCCAAAGCGCAACGTGGACACGTCCAAAATTTTGGAAGAAAACAGAGGTGTTTTTTGCGAAGTGCCTACCTGTAGATTTTGGCCTCTAGCTCAGCCGGCACCTAGGGAAACCTACCAAACCTGTGCATTTCTGAAAACTAGAGACCTAGGGGAATCCAAGATGGGGTGACTTGCGGGGCTCGGACCAGGTTCTGTTACACAGAATCCTTTGCAAACCTCAAAATTGGGCTAAAAAAACACATGTTCCTCACATTTCTGTGGCAGAAAGTTCTGGAATCTGAGAGGAGCCACAAATTTCCTTCCACCCAGCGTTCCCCCAAGTCTCCCGATAAAAATGATACCTCACTTGCGTGGGTAGGCCTAGCGCCGGCGACAGAAAACACCCCAAAGCGCAACGTGGACACGTCCAAAATTTTGGAAGAAAACAGAGGTGTTTTTTGCGAAGTGCCTACCTGTAGATTTTGGCCTCTAGCTCAGCCGGCACCTAGGGAAACCTACCAAACCTGTGCATTTCTGAAAACTAGAGACCTAGGGGAATCTAACATGGGGTGACTTGCGGGGCTCAGACCAGGTTCTGTTACCCAGAATCCTTTGCAAACCTCAACATTTGGCTAAAAAAACACATGTTCCTCACATTTCTGTGGCAGAAAGTTCTGGAATCTGAGAGGAGCCACAAATTTCCTTCCACCCAGTGTTCCCCCAAGTCTCCCGATAAAAATGATACCTCACTTGCGTGGGTAGGCCTAGCGCCGGCGACAGGAAACACCCCAAAGCGCAACGTGAACACGTCCAAAATTTTGGAAGAAAACAGAGGTGTTTTTTGCGAAGTGCCTACCTGTAGATTTTGGCCTCTAGCTCAGCCGGCACCTAGGGAAACCTACCAAACCTGTGCATTTCTGAAAACTAGAGACCTAGGGGAATCCAAGATGGGGTGACTTGCGGCGTTCGGACCAGGTTATGTTACCCAGAATCCTTTGCAAACCTCAACATTTGGCTAAAAAAACACATGTTCCTCACATTTCTGTGGCAGAAAGTTCTGGAATCTGAGAGGAGCCACAAATTTCCTTCCACCCAGCGTTCCCCCAAGTCTCCCGATAAATATGATACCTCACTTGCGTGGGTACGCCTAGCGCCGGCGACAGGAAACACCCCAAAGCGCAACGTGGACACGTCCAAAATTTTGGAAGAAAACAGAGGTGTTTTTTGCGAAGTGCCTACCTGTAGATTTTGGCCTCTAGCTCAGCCGGCACCTAGGGAAACCTACCAAACCTGTGCATTTCTGAAAACTAGAGACCTAGGGGAATCCAAGATGGGGTGACTTGCGGGGCTCGGACCAGGTTCTGTTACCCAGAATCCTTTGCAAACCTCAAAATTTGGCTAAAAAAACACATGTTCCTCACATTTCTGTGGCAGAAAGTTCTGGAATCTGAGAGGAGCCACAAATTTCCTTCCACCCAGCGTTCCCCCAAGTCTCCCGATAAAAATGATACCTCACTTGCGTGGGTAGGCCTAGCGCCGGCGACAGGAAACACCCCAAAGCGCAACGTGGACACGTCCAAAATTTTGGAAGAAAACAGAGGTGTTTTTTGCGAAGTGCCTACCTGTAGATTTTGGCCTCTAGCTCAGCCGGCACCTAGGGAAACCTACCAAACCTGTGCATTTCTGAAAACTAGAGACCTAGGGGAATCCAAGATGGGGTGACTTGCGGGGCTCGGACCAGGTTCTGTTACCCAGAATCCTTTGCAAACCTCAAAATTGGGCTAAAAAAACACATGTTCCTCACATTTCTGTGGCAGAAAGTTCTGGAATCTGAGAGGAGCCACAAATTTCCTTCCACCCAGCGTTCCCCCAAGTCTCCCGATAAAAATGATACCTCACTTGCGTGGGTAGGCCTAGCGCCGGCGACAGAAAACACCCCAAAGCGCAACGTGGACACGTCCAAAATTTTGGAAGAAAACAGAGGTGTTTTTTGCGAAGTGCCTACCTGTAGGTTTTGGCCTCTAGCTCAGCCGGCACCTAGGGAAACCTACCAAACCTGTGCATTTCTGAAAACTAGAGACCTAGGGGAATCTAACATGGGGTGACTTGCGGGGCTCAGACCAGGTTCTGTTACCCAGAATCCTTTGCAAACCTCAACATTTGGCTAAAAAAACACATGTTCCTCACATTTCTGTGGCAGAAAGTTCTGGAATCTGAGAGGAGCCACAAATTTCCTTCCACCCAGTGTTCCCCCAAGTCTCCCGATAAAAATGATACCTCACTTGCGTGGGTAGGCCTAGCGCCGGCGACAGGAAACACCCCAAAGCGCAACGTGAACACGTCCAAAATTTTGGAAGAAAACAGAGGTGTTTTTTGCGAAGTGCCTACCTGTAGATTTTGGCCTCTAGCTCAGCCGGCACCTAGGGAAACCTACCAAACCTGTGCATTTCTGAAAACTAGAGACCTAGGGGAATCCAAGATGGGGTGACTTGCGGGGTTCGGACCAGGTTATGTTACCCAGAATCCTTTGCAAACCTCAACATTTGGCTAAAAAAACACATGTTCCTCACATTTCTGTGGCAGAAAGTTCTGGAATCTGAGAGGAGCCACAAATTTCCTTCCACCCAGCGTTCCCCCAAGTCTCCCGATAAAAATGATACCTCACTTGCGTTGGGTACGCCTAGCGCCGGCGACAGGAAACACCCCAAAGCGCAACGTGGACACGTCCAAAATTTTGGAAGAAAACAGAGGTGTTTTTTGCGAAGTGCCTACCTGTAGATTTTGGCCTCTAGCTCAGCCGGCACCTAGGGAAACCTACCAAACCTGTGCATTTCTGAAAACTAGAGACCTAGGGGAATCCAAGATGGGGTGACTTGCGGGGCTCGGACCAGGTTCTGTTACCCAGAATCCTTTGCAAACCTCAAAATTTGGCTAAAAAAACACATGTTCCTCACATTTCTGTGGCAGAAAGTTCTGGAATCTGAGAGGAGCCACAAATTTCCTTCCACCCAGCGTTCCCCCAAGTCTCCCGATAAAAATGATACCTCACTTGCGTGGGTAGGCCTAGCGCCGGCGACAGGAAACACCCCAAAGCGCAACGTGGACACGTCCAAAATTTTGGAAGAAAACAGAGGTGTTTTTTGCGAAGTGCCTACCTGTAGATTTTGGCCTCTAGCTCAGCCGGCACCTAGGGAAACCTACCAAACCTGTGCATTTCTGAAAACTAGAGACCTAGGGGAATCCAAGATGGGGTGACTTGCGGGGCTCGGACCAGGTTCTGTTACCCAGAATCCTTTGCAAACCTCAAAATTGGGCTAAAAAAACACATGTTCCTCACATTTCTGTGGCAGAAAGTTCTGGAATCTGAGAGGAGCCACAAATTTCCTTCCACCCAACGTTCCCCCAAGTCTCCCGATAAAAATGATACCTCACTTGCGTGGGTAGGCCTAGCGCCGGCGACAGAAAACACCCCAAAGCGCAACGTGGACACGTCCAAAATTTTGGAAGAAAACAGAGGTGTTTTTTGCGAAGTGCCTACCTGTAGATTTTGGCCTCTAGCTCAGCCGGCACCTAGGGAAACCTACCAAACCTGTGCATTTCTGAAAACTAGAGACCTAGGGGAATCTAACATGGGGTGACTTGTGGGGCTCAGACCAGGTTCTGTTACCCAGAATCCTTTGCAAACCTCAACATTTGGCTAAAAAAACACATGTTCCTCACATTTCTGTGGCAGAAAGTTCTGGAATCTGAGAGGAGCCACAAATTTCCTTCCACCCAGTGTTCCCCCAAGTCTCCCGATAAAAATGATACCTCACTTGCGTGGGTAGGCCTAGCGCCGGCGACAGGAAACACCCCAAAGCGCAACGTGAACACGTCCAAAATTTTGGAAGAAAACAGAGGTGTTTTTTGCGAAGTGCCTACCTGTAGATTTTGGCCTCTAGCTCAGCCGGCACCTAGGGAAACCTACCAAACCTGTGCATTTCTGAAAACTAGAGACCTAGGGGAATCCAAGATGGGGTGACTTGCGGGGTTCGGACCAGGTTATGTTACCCAGAATCCTTTGCAAACCTCAACATTTGGCTAAAAAAACACATGTTCCTCACATTTCTGTGGCAGAAAGTTCTGGAATCTGAGAGGAGCCACAAATTTCCTTCCACCCAGCGTTCCCCCAAGTCTCCCGATAAAAATGATACCTCACTTGCGTGGGTACGCCTAGCGCCGGCGACAGGAAACACCCCAAAGCGCAACGTGGACACGTCCAAAATTTTGGAAGAAAACAGAGGTGTTTTTTGCGAAGTGCCTACCTGTAGATTTTGGCCTCTAGCTCAGCCGGCACCTAGGGAAACCTACCAAACCTGTGCATTTCTGAAAACTAGAGACCTAGGGGAATCCAAGATGGGGTGACTTGCGGGGCTCGGACCAGGTTCTGTTACCCAGAATCCTTTGCAAACCTCAAAATTTGGCTAAAAAAACACATGTTCCTCACATTTCTGTGGCAGAAAGTTCTGGAATCTGAGAGGAGCCACAAATTTCCTTCCACCCAGCGTTCCCCCAAGTCTCCCGATAAAAATGATACCTCACTTGCGTGGGTAGGCCTACCGCCGGCGACAGGAAACACCCCAAAGCGCAACGTGGACACGTCCAAAATTTTGGAAGAAAACAGAGGTGTTTTTTGCGAAGTGCCTACCTGTAGATTTTGGCCTCTAGCTCAGCCGGCACCTAGGGAAACCTACCAAACCTGTGCATTTCTGAAAACTAGAGACCTAGGGGAATCCAAGATGGGGTGACTTGCGGGGCTCGGACCAGGTTCTGTTACCCAGAATCCTTTGCAAACCTCAAAATTGGGCTAAAAAAACACATGTTCCTCACATTTCTGTGGCAGAAAGTTCTGGAATCTGAGAGGAGCCACAAATTTCCTTCCACCCAGCGTTCCCCCAAGTCTCCCGATAAAAATGATACCTCACTTGCGTGGGTAGGCCTAGCGCCGGCGACAGGAAACACCCCAAAGCGCAACGTGGACACGTCCAAAATTTTGGAAGAAAACAGAGGTGTTTTTTGCCAAGTGCCTACCTGTAGATTTTGGCCTCTAGCTCAGCCGGCACCTAGGGAAACCTACCAAACCTGTGCATTTCTGAAAACTAGAGACCTAGGGGAATCCAAGGAGGGGTGACTTGCGGGGCTCGGACCAGGTTCTGTTACCCCGAATCCGTTGCAAACCTCAAAATTTGGCTAAAAAAACACATGTTCCTCACATTTCTGTGGCAGAAATTTCTGGAATCTGAGAGGAGCCACAAATTTCCTTCCACCCAGCGTTCCCCCAAGTCTCCCGATAAAAATGATACCTCACTTGCGTGGGTAGGCTAGCGCCCGCGACAGGAAACACCCCAAAGCGCAACGTGGACACATCCAAAATTTTGGAAGAAAACAGAGGTGTTTTTTGCGAAGTGCCTACCTGTAGATTTTGGCCTCTAGCTCAGCCGGCACCTAGGGAAACCTACCAAACCTGTGCATTTCTGAAAACTAGAGACCTGGGGGAATCCAACATGGGGTGACTTGCGGGCTCGGACCAGGTTCTGTTACCCAGAATCCTTTGCAAACCTCAAAATTTGGCTAAAAAAACACATGTTCCTCACATTTCTGTGGCAGAAAGTTCTGGAATCTGAGAGGAGCCACAAATTTCCTTCCACCCAGCGTTTCCCCAAGTCTCCCGATAAAAATGATACCTCACTTGCGTGGGTAGGCCTAGCGCTCGCGACAGGAAACACCCCAAAGCGCAACGTGGACACGTCCAAAATTTTGGAAGAAAACAGAGCTGTTTTTTGCGAAGTGCCTACCTGTAGATTTTGGCCTCTAGCTCAGCCGGCACCTAGGGAAACCTACCAAACCTGTGCATTTCTGAAAACTAGAGACCTAGGGAAATCCAAGCAGGGGTGACTTGCGGGGCTTGGACCAGGTTCTGTTACCCAGAATCCTTTGCAAACCTCAAAATTTGGCTAAAAAAACACATGTTCCTCACATTTCTGTGGCAGAAAGTTCTGGAATCTGAGAGGAGCCACAAATTTCCTTCCACCCAGTGTTCCCCCAAGTCTCCCGATAAAAATGATACCTCACTTGCGTGGGTAGGCCTAGAGCCCGCGACAGGAAACACCCCAAAGCGCAACGTGGACACATCCAAAATTTTGGAAGAAAACAGAGGTGTTTTTTGCGAAGTGCCTACCTGTAGATTTTGGCCTCTAGCTCAGCCGGCACCTAGGGAAACCTACCAAACCTGTGCATTTCTGAAAACTAGAGACCTAGGGGAATCCAAGATGGGGTGACT
Source organism: Pleurodeles waltl (assembly GCF_031143425.1). Lineage (NCBI taxonomy): Eukaryota > Metazoa > Chordata > Amphibia > Caudata > Salamandridae > Pleurodeles > Pleurodeles waltl. The sequence goes on along the minus strand of NW_027150110.1, from coordinate 68,031 downwards.
TGCGGGGCTCGGACCAGGTTCTGTTACCCAGAATCCTTTGCAAATCTCAAAATTTGGCTAAAAAAACACATGTTCCTCACATTTCTGTGGCAGAAAGTTCTGGAATCTGAGAGGAGCCACAAATTTCCTTCCACCCAGCGTTCCCCCAAATCTCCCAATAAAAATGATACCTCACTTGCGTGGGTAGGCCTAGCGCCGGCGACAGGAAACAACCCAAAGCGCAACGTGGACACGTCCAAAATTTTGGAAGAAAACAGAGGTGATTTTTGCGAAGTGCCTACCTGTAGATTTTGGCCTCTAGCTCAGCCGGCACCTAGGGAAACCTACCAAACCTGTGCATTTCTGAAAACTAGAGACCTAGGGAAATCCAAGATGGGGTGACTTGCGGGGCTCGGACCAGGTTCTGTTACCCAGAATCCTTTGCAAACCTCAAAATTTGGCTAAAAAAACACATGTTCCTAACATTTCTGTGGCAGAAAGTTCTGGAATCTGAGAAGAGCCACAAATTTCCTTCCACCCAGCGTTCCCCCAAGTCTCCCGATAAAAATGATACCTCACTTGCGTGGGTAGGCCTAGCGCCCTCGACAGGAAACACCCCAAAGCGCAACGTGGACACATCCAAAATTTTGGAAGAAAACAGAGGTGTTTTTTGCAAAGTGCCTACCTGTAGATTTTGGTCTCTAGCTCAGCCGGCACCTAGGGAAACCTACCAAACCGGTGCATTTCTGAAAACTAGAGACCTAGGGGAATCCAACATGGGGTGATTTGCGGGGCTCGGACCAGGTTCTGTTACCCAGAATCCTTTGCAAACCTCAAAATTTGGTTAAAAAAACATTGTTTCTCACATTTCTGTGGCAGAAAGTTCTGGAATCTGAGAGGAGCCACAAATTTCCTTCCACCCAGCGTTCCCCCAAGTCTCCCGATAAAAATGATACCTCACTTGCGTGGGTAGGCCTAGCGCCCGCGACAGGAAACACCCCAAAGCGCAACGTGGACACGTCCAAAATTTTGGAAGAAAACAGAGGTGTTTTTTGCGAAGTGCCTACCTGTAGATTTTGGCCTCTAGCTCAGCCGGCACCTAGGGAAACCTACCAAACCTGTGCATTTCTGAAAACTAGAGACCTAGGGGAATCCAAGCAGGGGTGACTTGCGGGGCTTGGACCAGGTTCTGTTACCCAGAATCCTTTGCAAACCCCAAAATTTGGCTAAAAAAACACATGTTCCTCACATTTCTGTGGCAGAAAGTTCTGGAATCTGAGAGGAGCCACAAATTTCCTTCCACCCAGTGTTCCCCCAAGTCTCCCGATAAAAATGATACCTCACTTGCGTGGGTAGGCCTAGAGCCCGCGACAGGAAACACCCCAAAGCGCAACGTGGACACATCCAAAATTTTGGAAGAAAACAGAGGTGTTTTTTGCGAAGTGCCTACCTGTAGATTTTGGCCTCTAGCTCAGCCGGCACCTAGGGAAACCTACCAAACCTGTGCATTTCTGAAAACTAGAGACCTAGGGGAATCCAAGATGGGGTGACTTGCGGGGCTCGGACCAGGTTCTGTTACCCAGAATCCTTTGCAAACCTCAAAATTTGGCTAAAAAAACACATGTTCCTCACATTTCTGTGGCAGAAAGTTCTGGAATCTGAGAGGAGCCACAAATTTCCTTCCACCCAGCGTTCCCCCAAATCTCCCAATAAAAATGATACCTCACTTGCGTGGGTAGGCCTAGCGCCGGCGACAGGAAACACCCCAAAGCGCAACGTGGACACGTCCAAAATTTTGGAAGAAAACAGAGGTGATTTTTGCGAAGTGCCTACCTGTAGATTTTGGCCTCTAGCTCAGCCGGCACCTAGGGAAACCTACCAAACCTGTGCATTTCTGAAAACTAGAGACCTAGGGAAATCCAAGATGGGGTGACTTGCGGGGCTCGGACCAGGTTCTGTTACCCAGAATCCTTTGCAAACCTCAAAATTTGGCTAAAAAAACACATGTTCCTAACATTTCTGTGGCAGAAAGTTCTGGAATCTGAGAAGAGCCACAAATTTCCTTCCACCCAGCGTTCCCCCAAGTCTCCCGATAAAAATGATACCTCACTTGCGTGGGTAGGCCTAGCGCCCGCGACAGGAAACACCCCAAAGCGCAACGTGGACACATCCAAAATTTTGGAAGAAAACAGAGGTGTTTTTTGCAAAGTGCCTACCTGTAGATTTTGGTCTCTAGCTCAGCCGGCACCTAGGGAAACCTACCAAACCGGTGCATTTCTGAAAACTAGAGACCTAGGGGAATCCAACATGGGGTGATTTGCGGGGCTCGGACCAGGTTCTGTTACCCAGAATCCTTTGCAAACCTCAAAATTTGGTTAAAAAAACATTGTTTCTCACATTTCTGTGGCAGAAAGTTCTGGAATCTGAGAGGAGCCACAAATTTCCTTCCACCCAGCGTTCCCCCAAGTCTCCCGATAAAAATTATACCTCACTTGCGTGGGTAGGCCTAGCGCCGGCGACAGGAAACACCCCAAAGCGCAACGTGGACACGTCCAAAATTTTGGAAGAAAACAGAGGTGTTTTTTGCGAAGTGCCTACCTGTAGATTTTGGCCTCTAGCTCAGCCGGCACCTAGGGAAACCTACCAAACCTGTGCATTTCTGAAAACTAGAGACCTAGGGGAATCCAAAATGGGGTGACTTGCGGGGCTCGGACCAGGTTCTGTTACCCACAATCCTTTGCAAACCTCAAAATTTGGCTAAAAAAACACATGTTCCTCACATTTCTGTGGCAGAAAGTTCTGGAATCTGAGAGGAGCCACAAATTTCCTTCCACCCAGCGTTCCCCCAAGTCTCCCGATAAAAATGATACCTCACTTGCGTGGGTAGGCCTAGCGCCGGCGACAGGAAACACCCCAAAGCGCAACGTGGAGACGTCCAAAATTTTGCAAGAAAACAGAGGTGTTTTTTGCGAAGTGCCTACCTGTAGATTTTGGCCTCTAGCTCAGCCGGCACCTAGGGAAACCTACCAAACCTGTGCATTTCTGAAAACTAGAGACCTAGGGGAATCTAACATGGGGTGACTTGCGGGGCTCAGACCAGGTTCTGTTACCCAGAATCCTTTGCAAACCTCCACATTTGGCTAAAAAAACACATGTTCCTCACATTTCTGTGGCAGAAAGTTCTGGAATCTGAGAGGAGCCACAAATTTCCTTCCACCCAGCGTTCCCCCAAGTCTCCCGATAAAAATAATACCTCACTTGCGTGGGTACGCCTAGCGGCGGCGACAGGAAACACCCCAAAGCGCAACGTGGACACGTCCAAAATTTTGGAAGAAAACAGAGGTGTTTTTTGCGAAGTGCCTACCTGTAGATTTTGGCCTCTAGCTCAGCCGGCACCTAGGGAAACCTACCAAACCTGTGCATTTCTGAAAACTAGAGACCTAGGGGAATCCAACATGGGGTGACTTGCGGGGCTCGGACCAGGTTCTGTTACCCAGAATCCTTTGCAAACCTCAAAATCTGGTTAAAAAAACACATGTTTCTCACATTTCTGTGGCAGAAAGTTCTGGAATCTGAGAGGAGCCACAAATTTCCTTCCACCCAGCGTTTCCCCAAGTCTCCCGATAAAAATGATACCTCACTTGCGTGGGTAGGCCTAGCGCCCGCGACAGGAAACACCCCAAAGAGCAATGTGGACACGTCCAAAATTTTGGAAGAAAACAGAGGTGTTTTTTGCGATGTGCCTACCTGTAGATTTTGGCCTCTAGCTCAGCCGGCACCTAGGGAAACCTACCAAACCTGTGCATTTCTGAAAACTAGAGACCTAGGGGAATCCAAGCAGGGGTGACTTGCGGGGCTTGGACCAGGTTCTGTTACCCAGAATCCTTTGCAAACCTCAAAATTTGGCTAAAAAAACACATGTTCCTCACATTTCTGTGGCAGAAAGTTCTGGAATCTGAGAGGAGCCACAAATTTCCTTCCACCCAGCGTTCCCCCAAGTCTCCCGATAAAAATGATACCTCACTTGCGTGGGTAGGCCTAGCGCCGGCGACAGGAAACACCCCAAAGCTCAACGTGGACACGTCCAAAATTTTGGAAGAAAACAGAGGTGTTTTTTGCGAAGTGCCTACCTGTAGATTTTGGCCTCTAGCTCAGCCGGCACCTAGGGAAACCTACCAAACCTGTGCATTTCTGAAAACTAGAGACCTAGGGGAATCCAACATGGGGTGACTTGCAGGGCTCAGACCAGGTTCTGTTACCCAGAATCCTTTGCAAACCTCAACATTTGGCTAAAAAAACACATGTTCCTAACATTTCTGTGGCAGAAAGTTCTGGAATCTGAGAGGAGCCACAAATTTCCTTCCACCCAGTGTTCCCCCAAGTCTCCCGATAAAAATTATACCTCACTTGCGTGGGTAGGCCTAGCGCCGGCGACAGGAAACACCCCAAAGCGCAACGTGGACACGTCCAAAATTTTGGAAGAAAACAGAGGTGATTTTTGCGAAGTGCCTACCTGTAGATTTTGGCCTCTAGCTCAGCCGGCACCTAGGGAAACCTACCAAACCTGTGCATTTCTGAAAACTAGAGACCTAGGGAAATCCAAGATGGGGTGACTTGCGGGGCTCGGACCAGGTTCTGTTACCCAGAATCCTTTGCAAACCTCAAAATTTGGCTAAAAAAACACATGTTCCTAACATTTCTGTGGCAGAAAGTTCTGGAATCTGAGAAGAGCCACAAATTTCCTTCCACCCAGCGTTCCCCCAAGTCTCCCGATAAAAATGATACCTCACTTGCGTGGGTAGGCCTAGCGCCCGCGACAGGAAACACCCCAAAGCGCAACGTGGACACATCCAAAATTTTGGAAGAAAACAGAGGTGTTTTTTGCAAAGTGCCTACCTGTAGATTTTGGTCTCTAGCTCAGCCGGCACCTAGGGAAACCTACCAAACCGGTGCATTTCTGAAAACTAGAGACCTAGGGGAATCCAACATGGGGTGATTTGCGGGGCTCGGACCAGGTTCTGTTACCCAGAATCCTTTGCAAACCTCAAAATTTGGTTAAAAAAACATTGTTTCTCACATTTCTGTGGCAGAAAGTTCTGGAATCTGAGAGGAGCCACAAATTTCCTTCCACCCAGCGTTCCCCCAAGTCTCCCGATAAAAATGATACCTCACTTGCGTGGGTAGGCCTAGCGCCGGCGACAGGAAACACCCCAAAGCGCAACGTGGAGACGTCCAAAATTTTGGAAGAAAACAGAGGTGTTTTTTGCGAAGTGCCTACCTGTAGATTTTGGCCTCTAGCTCAGCCGGCACCTAGGGAAACCTACCAAACCTGTGCATTTCTGAAAACTAGAGACCTAGGGGAATCTAACATGGGGTGACTTGCGGGGCTCAGACCAGGTTCTGTTACCCAGAATCCTTTGCAAACCTCCACATTTGGCTAAAAAAACACATGTTCCTCACATTTCTGTGGCAGAAAGTTCTGGAATCTGAGAGGAGCCACAAATTTCCTTCCACCCAGCGTTCCCCCAAGTCTCCCGATAAAAATGATACCTCACTTGCGTGGGTACGCCTAGCGCCGGCGACAGGAAACACCCCAAAGCGCAACGTGGACACGTCCAAAATTTTGGAAGAAAACAGAGGTGTTTTTTGCGAAGTGCCTACCTGTAGATTTTGGCCTCTAGCTCAGCCGGCACCTAGGGAAACCTACCAAACCTGTGCATTTCTGAAAACTAGAGACCTAGGGGAATCCAACATGGGGTGACTTGCCGGGCTCGGACCAGGTTCTGTTACCCAGAATCCTTTGCAAACCTCAAAATCTGGTTAAAAAAACACATGTTTCTCACATTTCTGTGGCAGAAAGTTCTGGAATCTGAGAGGAGCCACAAATTTCCTTCCACCCAGCGTTTCCCCAAGTCTCCCGATAAAAATGATACCTCACTTGCGTGGGTAGGCCTAGCGCCCGCGACAGGAAACACCCCAAAGAGCAACGTGGACACGTCCAAAATTTTGGAAGAAAACAGAGGTGTTTTTTGCGATGTGCCTACCTGTAGATTTTGGCCTCTAGCTCAGCCGGCACCTAGGGAAACCTACCAAACCTGTGCATTTCTGAAAACTAGAGACCTAGGGGAATCCAAGATGGGGTGACTTGCGGGGCTCGGACCAGGTTCTGTTACCCAGAATCCTTTGCAAACCTCAAAATTTGGCTAAAAAAACACATGTTCCTCACATTTCTGTGGCAGAAAGTTCTGGAATCTGAGAGGAGCCACAAATTTCCTTCCACCCAGCGTTTCCCCAAGTCTCCCGATAAAAATGATACCTCACTTGCGTGGGTAGGCCTAGCGCCCGCGACAGGAAACACCCCAAAGCGCAACGTGGACACGTCCAAAATTTTGGAAGAAAACAGAGGTGTTTTTTGCGAAGTGCCTACCTGTAGATTTTGGCCTCTAGCTCAGCCGGCACCTAGGGAAACCTACCAAACCTGTGCATTTCTGAAAACTAGAGACCTAGGGGAATCCAAGCAGGGGTGACTTGCGGGGCTTGGACCAGGTTCTGTTACCCAGAATCCTTTGCAAACCTCAAAATTTGGCTAAAAAAACACATGTTCCTCACATTTCTGTGGCAGAAAGTTCTGGAATCTGAGAGGAGCCACAAATTTCCTTCCACCCAGCGTTCCCCCAAGTCTCCCGATAAAAATGATACCTCACTTGCGTGGGTAGGCCTAGCGCCGGCGACAGGAAACACCCCAAAGCTCAACGTGGACACGTCCAAAATTTTAGAAGAAAACAGAGGTGTTTTTTGCGAAGTGCCTACCTGTAGATTTTGGCCTCTAGCTCAGCCGGCACCTAGGGAAACCTACCAAACCTGTGCATTTCTGAAAACTAGAGACCTAGGGGAATCCAACATGGGGTGACTTGCAGGGCTCAGACCAGGTTCTGTTACCCAGAATCCTTTGCAAACCTCAACATTTGGCTAAAAAAACACATGTTCCTAACATTTCTGTGGCAGAAAGTTCTGGAATCTGAGAGGAGCCACAAATTTCCTTCCACCCAGTGTTCCCCCAAGTCTCCCGATAAAAATTATACCTCACTTGCGTGGGTAGGCCTAGCGCCGGCGACAGGAAACACCCCAAAGCGCAACGTGGACACGTCCAAAATTTTGGAAGAAAACAGAGGTGTTTTTTGCGAAGTGCCTACCTGTAGATTTTGGCCTCTAGCTCAGCCGGCACCTAGGGAAACCTACCAAACCTGTGCATTTCTGAAAACTAGAGACCTAGGGGAATCCAAGATGGGGTGACTTGCAGGGCTCGGACCAGGTTCTGTTACCCAGAATCCTTTGCAAACCTCAAAATTTGGCTAAAAAAACACATGTTCCTCACATTTCTGTGGCAGAAAGTTCTGGAATCTGAGAGGAGCCACAAATTTCCTTCCACCCAGCGTTCCCCCAAATCTCCCAATAAAAATGATACCTCACTTGCATGGGTAGGCCTAGCGCCGGCGACAGGAAACACCCCAAAGCGCAACGTGGACACGTCCAAAATTTTGGAAGAAAACAGAGGTGATTTTTGCGAAGTGCCTACCTGTAGATTTTGGCCTCTAGCTCAGCCGGCACCTAGGGAAACCTACCAAACCTGTGCATTTCTGAAAACTAGAGACCTAGGGAAATCCAAGATGGGGTGACTTGCGGGGCTCGGACCAGGTTCTGTTACCCAGAATCCTTTGCAAACCTCAAAATTTGGCTAAAAAAACACATGTTCCTAACATTTCTGTGGCAGAAAGTTCTGGAATCTGAGAAGAGCCACAAATTTCCTTCCACCCAGCGTTCCCCCAAGTCTCCCGATAAAAATGATACCTCACTTGCGTGGGTAGGCCTAGCGCCCGCGACAGGAAACACCCCAAAGCGCAACGTGGACACATCCAAAATTTTGGAAGAAAACAGAGGTGTTTTTTGCAAAGTGCCTACCTGTAGATTTTGGTCTCTAGCTCAGCCGGGCACCTAGGGAAACCTACCAAACCGGTGCATTTCTGAAAACTAGAGACCTAGGGGAATCCAACATGGGGTGATTTGCGGGGCTCGGACCAGGTTCTGTTACCCAGAATCCTTTGCAAACCTCAAAATTTGGTTAAAAAAACATTGTTTCTCACATTTCTGTGGCAGAAAGTTCTGGAATCTGAGAGGAGCCACAAATTTCCTTCCACCCAGCGTTCCCCCAAGTCTCCCGATAAAAATTATACCTCACTTGCGTGGGTAGGCCTAGCGCCGGCGACAGGAAACACCCCAAAGCGCAACGTGGACACGTCCAAAATTTTGGAAGAAAACAGAGGTGTTTTTTGCGAAGTGCCTACCTGTAGATTTTGCCCTCTAGCTCAGCCGGCACCTAGGGAAACCTACCAAACCTGTGCATTTCTGAAAACTAGAGACCTAGGGGAATCCAAAATGGGGTGACTTGCGGGGCTCGGACCAGGTTCTGTTACCCACAATCCTTTGCAAACCTCAAAATTTGGCTAAAAAAACACATGTTCCTCACATTTCTGTGGCAGAAAGTTCTGGAATCTGAGAGGAGCCACAAATTTCCTTCCACCCAGCGTTCCCCCAAGTCTCCCGATAAAAATGATACCTCACTTGCGTGGGTAGGCCTAGCGCCGGCGACAGGAAACACCCCAAAGCGCAACGTGGAGACGTCCAAAATTTTGGAAGAAAACAGAGGTGTTTTTTGCGAAGTGCCTACCTGTAGATTTTGGCCTCTAGCTCAGCCGGCACCTAGGGAAACCTACCAAACCTGTGCATTTCTGAAAACTAGAGACCTAGGGGAATCTAACATGGGGTGACTTGCGGGGCTCAGACCAGGTTCTGTTACCCAGAATCCTTTGCAAACCTCCACATTTGGCTAAAAAAACACATGTTCCTCACATTTCTGTGGCAGAAAGTTCTGGAATCTGAGAGGAGCCACAAATTTCCTTCCACCCAGCGTTCCCCCAAGTCTCCCGATAAAAATGATACCTCACTTGCGTGGGTACGCCTAGCGCCGGCGACAGGAAACACCCCAAAGCGCAACGTGGACACGTCCAAAATTTTGGAAGAAAACAGAGGTGTTTTTTGCGAAGTGCCTACCTGTAGATTTTGGCCTCTAGCTCAGCCGGCACCTAGGGAAACCTACCAAACCTGTGCATTTCTGAAAACTAGAGACCTAGGGGAATCCAACATGGGGTGACTTGCCGGGCTCGGACCAGGTTCTGTTACCCAGAATCCTTTGCAAACCTCAAAATCTGGTTAAAAAAACACATGTTTCTCACATTTCTGTGGCAGAAAGTTCTGGAATCTGAGAGGAGCCACAAATTTCCTTCCACCCAGCGTTTCCCCAAGTCTCCCGATAAAAATGATACCTCACTTGCGTGGGTAGGCCTAGCGCCCGCGACAGGAAACACCCCAAAGAGCAACGTGGACACGTCCAAAATTTTGGAAGAAAACAGAGGTGTTTTTTGCGATGTGCCTACCTGTAGATTTTGGCCTCTAGCTCAGCCGGCACCTAGGGAAACCTACCAAACCTGTGCATTTCTGAAAACTAGAGACCTAGGGGAATCCAAGCAGGGGTGACTTGCGGGGCTTGGACCAGGTTCTGTTACCCAGAATCCTTTGCAAACCTCAAAATTTGGCTAAAAAAACACATGTTCCTCACATTTCTGTGGCAGAAAGTTCTGGAATCTGAGAGGAGCCACAAATTTCCTTCCACCCAGCGTTCCCCCAAGTCTCCCGATAAAAATGATACCTCACTTGCGTGGGTAGGCCTAGCGCCGGCGACAGGAAACACCCCAAAGCGCAACGTGGACATGTCCAAAATTTTGGAAGAAAACAGAGGTGTTTTTTGCGAAGTGCCTACCTGTAGATTTTGGCCTCTAGCTCAGCCGGCACCTAGGGAAACCTACCAAACCTGTGCATTTCTGAAAACTAGAGACCTAGGGGAATCCAACATGGGGTGACTTGCAGGGCTCAGACCAGGTTCTGTTACCCAGAATCCTTTGCAAACCTCAACATTTGGCTAAAAAAACACATGTTCCTAACATTTCTGTGGCAGAAAGTTCTGGAATCTGAGAGGAGCCACAAATTTCCTTCCACCCAGTGTTCCCCCAAGTCTCCCGATAAAAATTATACCTCACTTGCGTGGGTAGGCCTAGCGCCGGCGACAGGAAACACCCCAAAGCGCAACGTGGACACGTCCAAAATTTTGGAAGAAAACAGAGGTGTTTTTTGCGAAGTGCCTACCTGTAGATTTTGGCCTCTAGCTCAGCCGGCACCTAGGGAAACCTACCAAACCTGTGCATTTCTGAAAACTAGAGACCTAGGGGAATCCAAGATGGGGTAACTTGCGGGGTTCGGACCAGGTTCTGTTACCCAGAATCCTTTGCAAACCTCAAAATTTGGCTAAAAAAACACATGTTCCTCACATTTCTGTGGCAGAAAGTTCTGGAATCTGAGAGGAGCCACAAATTTCCTTCCACCCAGCGTTCCCCCAAGTCTCCCGATAAAAATGATACCTCACTTGCGTGGGTACGCCTAGCGCCGACGACAGGAAACACCCCAAAGCGCAACGTGGACACGTCCAAAATTTTGGAAGAAAACAGAGGTGTTTTTTGCGAAGTGCCTACCTGTAGATTTTGGCCTCTAGCTCAGCCGGCACCTAGGGAAACCTACCAAACCTGTGCATTTCTGAAAACTAGAGACCTAGTTGAATCCAAGGAGGGGTGACTTGCGGGGCTCGGACCAGGTTCTGTTACCCCGAATCCTTTGCAAACCTCAAAATTTGGCTAAAAAAACACATGTTCCTCTCATTTCTGTGGCAGAAAGTTCTGGAATCTGAGAGGAGCCACAAATTTCCTTCCACCCAGCGTTCCCCCAAGTCTCCCGATAAAAATGATACCTCACTTGCGTGGGTAGGCCTAGCGCCCGCGACAGGAAACACCCCAAAGCGCAACGTGGACACATCCAAAATTTTGGAAGAAAACAGAGGTGTTTTTTGCGAAGTGCCTACCTGTAGATTTTGGCCTCTAGCTCAGCCGGCACCTAGGGAAACCTACCAAACCTGTGCATTTCTGAAAACTAGAGACCTTGGGGAATCCAACATGGGGTGACTTGCGGGGCTCGGACCAGGTTCTGTTACCCAGAATCCTTTGCAAACCTCAAAATTTGGCTAAAAAAACACATGTTCCTCACATTTCTGTGGCAGAAAGTTCTTGAATCTGAGAGGAGCCACAAATGTCCTTCCACCCAGCGTTCCCCCAAGTCTTCCGATAAAAATGATACCTCACTTGCGTGGGTAGGCCTAGCGCCGGCGACAGGAAACACCCCAAAGCGCAACGTGGACACGTCCAAAATTTTGGAAGAAAACAGAGGTGTTTTTTGCGAAGTGCCTACCTGTAGATTTTGTCCTCTAGCTCAGCCGGCACCTAGGGAAACCTACCAAACCTGTGCATTTCTGAAAACTAGAGACCTAGGGGAATCCAACATGGGGTGACTTGCGGGGCTCGGACCAGGTTCTGTTACCCAGAATCCTTTGCAAACCTCAAAATTTGGTTAAAAAAACACATGTTTCTCACATTTCTGTGGCAGAAAGTTCTGGAATCTGAGAGGAGCCATAAATTTCCTTCCACCCAGCGTTTCCCCAAGTCTCCCGATAAAAATGATACCTCACTTGCGTGGGTAGGCCTAGCGCCCGCGACAGGAAACACCCCAAAGAGCAACGTGGACACGTCCAAAATTTTGGAAGAAAACAGAGGTGTTTTTTGCGATGTGCCTACCTGTAGATTTTGGCCTCTAGCTCAGCCGGCACCTAGGGAAACCTACCAAACCTGTGCATTTCTGAAAACTAGAGACCTAGGGGAATCCAAGCAGGGGTGACTTGCGGGGCTTGGACCAGGTTCTGTTACCCAGAATCCTTTGCAAACCTCAAAATTTGGCTAAAAAAACACATGTTCCTCACATTTCTGTGGCAGAAAGTTCTGGAATCTGAGAGGAGCCACAAATTTCCTTCTACCCAGCGTTCCCCCAAGTCTCCCGATAAAAATGATACCTCACTTGCGTGGGTAGGCCTAGCGCCGGCGACAGGAAACACCCCAAAGCGCAACGTGGACACGTCCAAAATTTTGGAAGAAAACAGAGGTGTTTTTTGCGAAGTGCCTACCTGTAGATTTTGGCCTCTAGCTCAGCCGGCACCTAGGGAAACCTACCAAACCTGTGAATTTCTGAAAACTAGAGACCTAGGGGAATCCAACATGGGGTGACTTGCAGGGCTCAGACCAGGTTCTGTTACCCAGAATCCTTTGCAAACCTCAAAATTTGGCTAAAAAAACACATGTTCCTCACATTTCTGTGGCAGAAAGTTCTGGAATCTGAGAGGAGCCACAAATTTCCTTCCACCCAGCGTTCCCCCAAGTCTCCCGATAAAAATGATACCTCACTTGCGTGGGTACGCCTAGCGCCGGCGACAGGAAACACCCCAAAGCGCAACGTGGACACGTCCAAAATTTTGGAAGAAAACAGAGGGGTTTTTTGCGAAGTGCCTACCTGTAGATTTTGGCCTCTAGCTCAGCCGGCACCTAGGGAAACCTACCAAACCTGTGCATTTCTGAAAACTAGAGACCTAGGGGAATCCAACATGGGGTGACTTGCGGGGCTCGGACCAGGTTCTGTTACCCAGAATCCTTTGCAAACCTCAAAATTTGGTTAAAAAAACACATGTTTCTCACATTTCTGTGGCAGAAAGTTCTGGAATCTGAGAGGAGCCATAAATTTCCTTCCACCCAGCGTTTCCCCAAGTCTCCCGATAAAAATGATACCTCACTTGCGTGGGTAGGCCTAGCGCCCGCGACAGGAAACACCCCAAAGAGCAACGTGGACACGTCCAAAATTTTGGAAGAAAACAGAGGTGTTTTTTGCGATGTGCCTACCTGTAGATTTTGGCCTCTAGCTCAGCCGGCACCTAGGGAAACCTACCAAACCTGTGCATTTCTGAAAACTAGAGACCTAGGGGAATCCAAGCAGGGGTGACTTGCGGGGCTTGGACCAGGTTCTGTTACCCAGAATCCTTTGCAAACCTCAAAATTTGGCTAAAAAAACACATGTTCCTCACATTTCTGTGGCAGAAAGTTCTGGAATCTGAGAGGAGCCACAAATTTCCTTCTACCCAGCGTTCCCCCAAGTCTCCCGATAAAAATGATACCTCACTTGCGTGGGTAGGCCTAGCGCCGGCGACAGGAAACACCCCAAAGCGCAACGTGGACATGTCCAAAATTTTGGAAGAAAACAGAGGTGTTTTTTGCGAAGTGCCTACCTGTAGATTTTGGCCTCTAGCTCAGCCGGCACCTAGGGAAACCTACCAAACCTGTGCATTTCTGAAAACTAGAGACCTAGGGGAATCCAAGGAGGGGTGACTTGCGGGGCTCGGACCAGGTTCTGTTACCCCGAATCCTTTGCAAACCTCAAAATTTGGCTAAAAAAACACATGTTCCTCACATTTCTGTGGCAGAAAGTTCTGGAATCTGAGAGGAGCCACAAATTTCCTTCCACCCAGCGTTCCCCCAAGTCTCCCGATAAAAATGATACCTCACTTGCGTGGGTAGGCCTAGCGCCCGCGACAGGAAACACCCCAAAGCGCAACGTGGACACATCCAAAATTTTGGAAGAAAACAGAGGTGTTTTTTGCGAAGTGCCTACCTGTAGATTTTGGCCTCTAGCTCAGCCGGCACCTAGGGAAACCTACCAAACCTGTGCATTTCTGAAAACTAGAGACCTTGGGGAATCCAACATGGGGTGACTTGCGGGGCTCGGACCAGGTTCTGTTACCCAGAATCCTTTGCAAACCTCAAAATTTGGCTAAAAAAACACATGTTCCTCACATTTCTGTGGCAGAAAGTTCTTGAATCTGAGAGGAGCCACAAATGTCCTTCCACCCAGCGTTCCCCCAAGTCTCCCGATAAAAATGATACCTCACTTGCGTGGGTAGGCCTAGCGCCGGCGACAGGAAACACCCCAAAGCGCAACGTGGACACGTCCAAAATTTTGGAAGAAAACAGAGGTGTTTTTTGCGAAGTGCCTACCTGTAGATTTTGGCCTCTAGCTCAGCCGGCACCTAGGAAAACCTACCAAACCTGTGCATTTCTGAAAACTAGAGACCTAGGGGAATCCAAGATGGGGTGACTTGCGGGGCTCGGACCAGGTTCTGTTACCCAGAATCCTTTGCAAACCTCAAAATTTGGCTAAAAAAACACATGTTCCTCAAATTTCTGTGGCAGAAAGTTCTGGAATCTGAGAGGAGCCACAAATTTCCTTCCACCCAGCGTTCCCCCAAGTCTCCCGATAAAAATGATACCTCACTTGCGTGGGTAGGCCTAGCGCCGGCGACAGGAAACACCCCAAAGCGCAACGTGGACACGTCCAAAATTTTGGAAGAAAACAGAGGTGTTTTTTGCGAAGTGCCTACCTGTAGATTTTGGCCTCTAGCTCAGCCGGCACCTAGGGAAACCTACCAAACCTGTGCATTTCTGAAAACTAGAGACCTGGGGGAATCCAAGGAGGGGTGACTTGCGGGGCTCGGACCAGGTTCTGTTACCCAGAATCCTTTGCAAACCTCAAAATTTGGCTAAAAAAACACATGTTCCTCACATTTCTGTGGCAGAAAGTTCTGGAATCTGAGAGGAGCCACAAATTTCCTTCCACCCAGCGTTCCCCCAAGTCTCCCGATAAAAATGATACCTCACTTGCGTGGGTAGGCCTAGCGCCGGCGACAGGAAACACCCCAAAGAGCAACGTGGACACGTCCAAAATTTTGGAAGAAAACAGAGGTGTTTTTTGCGAAGTGCCTACCTGTAGATTTTGGCCTCTAGCTCAGCCGGCACCTAGGGAAACCTACCAAACCTGTGCATTTCTGAAAACTAGAGACCTAGGGGAATCCAAGATGGGGTGACTTGCGGGGCTCGGACCAGGTTCTGTTACCCAGAATCCTTTGCAAACCTCAAAATTGGGCTAAAAAAACACATGTTCCTCACATTTCTGTGGCAGAAAGTTCTGGAATCTGAGAGGAGCCACAAATTTCCTTCCACCCAGCGTTCCCTCAAGTCTCCCGATAAAAATGATACCTCACTTGCGTGGGTAGGCCTAGCGCCGGCGACAGGAAACACCCCAAAGCGCAACGTGGACACGTCCAAAATTTTGGAAGAAAACAGAGGTGTTTTTTGCGAAGTGCCTACCTGTAGATTTTGGCCTCTAGCTCAGCCGGCACCTAGGGAAACCTACCAAACCTGTGCATTTCTGAAAACTAGAGACCTGGGGGAATCCAACATGGGGTGACTTGCAGGGCTCAGACCAGGTTCTGTTACCCAGAATCCTTTGCAAACCTCAACATTTGGCTAAAAAAACACATGTTCCTCACATTTCTGTGGCAGAAAGTTCTGGAATCTGAGAGGAGCCACAAATTTCCTTCCACCCAGCGTTCCCCCAAGTCTCCCGATAAAAATGATACCTCACTTGCGTGGGTAGGCCTAGCGCCCGCGACAGGAAACACCCCAAAGCGCAACGTGGACACATCCAAAATTTTGGAAGAAAACAGAGGTGTTTTTTGCGAAGTGCCTACCTGTAGATTTTGGCCTCTAGCTCAGCCGGCACCTAGGGAAACCTACCAAACCTGTGCATTTCTGAAAACTAGAGACCTTGGGGAATCCAACATGGGGTGACTTGCGGGGCTCGGACCAGGTTCTGTTACCCAGAATCCTTTGCAAACCTCAAAATTTGGCTAAAAAAACACATGTTCCTCACATTTCTGTGGCAGAAAGTTCTTGAATCTGAGAGGAGCCACAAATGTCCTTCCACCCAGCGTTCCCCCAAGTCTCCCGATAAAAATGATACCTCACTTGTGTGGGTAGGCCTAGCGCCGGCGACAGGAAACACCCCAAAGCGCAACGTGGACACGTCCAAAATTTTGGAAGAGAACAGAGGTGTTTTTTTGCGAAGTGCCTACCTGTAGATTTTGGCCTCTAGCTCAGCCGGCACCTAGGGAAACCTACCAAACCTGTGCATTTCTGAAAACTAGAGACCTTGGGGAATCCAACATGGGGTGACTTGCGGGGTTCGGACCAGGTTCTGTTACCCAGAATCCTTTGCAAACCTCAAAATTTGGCTAAAAAAACACATGTTCCTCACATTTCTGTGGCAGAAAGTTCTGGAATCTGAGAGGAGCCACAAATTTCCTTCCACCCAGCGTTCCCCCAAGTCTCCCGATAAAAATGATACCTCACTTGCGTGGGTACGCCTAGCGCCGGCGACAGGAAACACCCCAAAGCGCAACGTGGACACGTCCAAAATTTTGGAAGAAAACAGAGGTGTTTTTTGCGAAGTGCCTACCTGTAGATTTTGGCCTCTAGCTCAGCCGGCACCTAGGGAAACCTACCAAACCTGTGCATTTCTGAAAACTAGAGACCTAGGGGAATCCAAGATGGGGTGACTTGCGGGGCTCGGACCAGGTTCTGTTACCCCGAATCCTTTGCAAACCTCAAAATTTGGCTAAAAAAACACATGTTCCTCACATTTCTGTGGCAGAAAGTTCTGGAATCTGAGAGGAGCCACAAATTTCCTTCCACCCAGCGTTCCCCCAAGTCTCCCGATAAAAATGATACCTCACTTGCGTGGGTAGGCCTAGCGCCGGCGACAGGAAACACCCCAAAGCGCAACGTGGACACGTCCAAAATTTTGGAAGAAAACAGAGGTGTTTTTTGCGAAGTGCCTACCTGTAGATTTTGGCCTCTAGCTCAGCCGGCACCTAGGGAAACCTACCAAACCTGTGCATTTCTGAAAACTAGAGACCTAGGGGAATCCAAGATGGGGTGACTTGCGGGGCTCGGACCAGGTTCTGTTACCCAGAATCCTTTGCAAACCTCAAAATTGGGCTAAAAAAACACATGTTCCTCACATTTCTGTGGCAGAAAGTTCTGGAATCTGAGAGGAGCCACAAATTTCCTTCCACCCAGCGTTCCCTCAAGTCTCCCGATAAAAATGATACCTCACTTGCGTGGGTAGGCCTAGCGCCGGCGACAGGAAACACCCCAAAGCGCAACGTGGACACGTCCAAAATTTTGGAAGAAAACAGAGGTGTTTTTTGCGAAATGCCTACCTGTAGATTTTGGCCTCTAGCTCAGCCGGCACCTAGGGAAACCTACCAAACCTGTGCATTTCTGAAAACTAGAGACCTAGGGGAATCCAAGGAGGGGTGACTTGCGGGGCTCGGACCAGGTTCTGTTACCCCGAATCCTATGCAAACCTCAAAATTTGGCTAAAAAAACACATGTTCCTCACATTTCTGTGGCAGAAAGTTCTGGAATCTGAGAGGAGCCACAAATTTCCTTCCACCCAGCGTTCCCCCAAGTCTCCCGATAAAAATGATACCTCACTTGCGTCGGTAGGCTAGCGCCCGCGACAGGAAACACCCCAAAGCGCAACGTGGACACATCCAAAATTTTGGAAGAAAACAGAGGTGTTTTTTGCGAAGTGCCTACCTGTAGATTTTGGCCTCTAGCTCAGCCGGCACCTAGGGAAACCTACCAAACCTGTGCATTTCTGAAAACTAGAGACCTGGGGGAATCCAACATGGGGTGACTTGCGGGCTCGGACCAGGTTCTGTTACCCAGAATCCTTTGCAAACCTCAAAATTTGGCTAAAAAAACACATGTTCCTCACATTTCTGTGGCAGAAAGTTCTGGAATCTGAGAGGAGCCACAAATTTCCTTCCACCCAGCGTTCCCCCAAGTCTCCCGATAAAAATGATACCTCACTTGCGTGGGTAGGCCTAGCGCCCGCGACAGGAAACACCCCAAAGCGCAACGTGGACACATCCAAAATTTTGGAAGAAAACAGAGGTGTTTTTTGCGAAGTGCCTACCTGTAGATTTTGGCCTCTAGCTCAGCCGGCACCTAGGGAAACCTACCAAACCTGTGCATTTCTGAAAACTAGAGACCTAGGGGAATCCAAGGAGGGGTGACTTGCGGGGCTCGGACCAGGTTCTGTTACCCGAATCCTATGCAAACCTCAAAATTTGGCTAAAAAAACACATGTTCCTCACATTTCTGTGGCAGAAAGTTCTTGAATCTGAGAGGAGCCACAAATGTCCTTCCACCCAGCGTTCCCCCAAGTCTCCCGATAAAAATGATACCTCACTTGCGTGGGTACGCCTAGCGCCGGCGACAGGAAACACCCCAAAGCGCAACGTGGACACGTCCAAAATTTTGGAAGAAAACAGAGGTGTTTTTTGCGAAGTGCCTACCTGTAGATTTTGGCCTCTAGCTCAGCCGGCACCTAGGGAAACCTACCAAACCTGTGCATTTCTGAAAACTAGAGACCTAGGGGAATCCAAGGAGGGGTGACTTGCGGGGCTCGGACCAGGTTCTGTTACCCCGAATCCTTTGCAAACCTCAAAATTTGGCTAAAAAAACACATGTTCCTCACATTTCTGTGGCAGAAAGTTCTGGAATCTGAGAGGAGCCACAAATTTCCTTCCACCCAGCGTTCCCCCAAGTCTCCCGATAAAAATGATACCTCACTTGCGTGGGTAGGCCTAGCGCCCGCGACAGGAAACACCCCAAAGCGCAACGTGGACACATCCAAAATTTTGGAAGAAAACAGAGGTGTTTTTTGCGAAGTGCCTACCTGTAGATTTTGGCCTCTAGCTCAGCCGGCACCTAGGGAAACCTACCAAACCTGTGCATTTCTGAAAACTAGAGACCTTGGGGAATCCAACATGGGGTGACTTGCGGGGCTCGGACCAGGTTCTGTTACCCAGAATCCTTTGCAAACCTCAAAATTTGGCTAAAAAAACACATGTTCCTCACATTTCTGTGGCAGAAAGTTCTTGAATCTGAGAGGAGCCACAAATGTCCTTCCACCCAGCGTTCCCCCAAGTCTCCCGATAAAAATGATACCTCACTTGCGTGGGTAGGCCTAGCGCCGGCGACAGGAAACACCCCAAAGCGCAACGTGGACACGTCCAAAATTTTGGAAGAAAACAGAGGTGTTTTTTGCGAAGTGCCTACCTGTAGATTTTGGCCTCTAGCTCAGCCGGCACCTAGGAAAACCTACCAAACCTGTGCATTTCTGAAAACTAGAGACCTAGGGGAATCCAAGATGGGGTGACTTGCGGGGCTCGGACCAGGTTCTGTTACCCAGAATCCTTTGCAAACCTCAAAATTTGGCTAAAAAAACACATGTTCCTCACATTTCTGTGGCAGAAAGTTCTGGAATCTGAGAGGAGCCACAAATTTCCTTCCACCCAGCGTTCCCCCAAGTCTCCCGATAAAAATGATACCTCACTTGCGTGGGTAGGCCTAGCGCCGGCGACAGGAAACACCCCAAAGCGCAACGTGGACACGTCCAAAATTTTGGAAGAAAACAGAGGTGTTTTTTGCGAAGTGCCTACCTGTAGATTTTGGCCTCTAGCTCAGCCGGCACCTAGGGAAACCTACCAAACCTGTGCATTTCTGAAAACTAGAGACCTAGGGGAATCCAAGATGGGGTAACTTGCGGGGCTCGGACCAGGTTCTGTTACCCAGAATCCTTTGCAAACCTCAAAATTGGGCTAAAAAAACACATGTTCCTCACATTTCTGTGGCAGAAAGTTCTGGAATCTGAGAGGAGCCACAAATTTCCTTCCACCCAGCGTTCCCTCAAGTCTCCCGATAAAAATGATACCTCACTTGCGTGGGTAGGCCTAGCGCCGGCGACAGGAAACACCCCAAAGCGCAACGTGGACACGTCCAAAATTTTGGAAGAAAACAGAGGTGTTTTTTGCGAAGTGCCTACCTGTAGATTTTGGCCTCTAGCTCAGCCGGCACCTAGGGAAACCTACCAAACCTGTGCATTTCTGAAAACTAGAGACCTAGGGGAATCCAAGGAGGGGTGACTTGCGGGGCTCGGACCAGGTTCTGTTACCCCGAATCCTATGCAAACCTCAAAATTTGGCTAAAAAAACACATGTTCCTCACATTTCTGTGGCAGAAAGTTCTGGAATCTGAGAGGAGCCACAAATTTCCTTCCACCCAGCGTTCCCCCAAGTCTCCCGATAAAAATGATACCTCACTTGCGTCGGTAGGCTAGCGCCCGCGACAGGAAACACCCCAAAGCGCAACGTGGACACATCCAAAATTTTGGAAGAAAACAGAGGTGTTTTTTGCGAAGTGCCTACCTGTAGATTTTGGCCTCTAGCTCAGCCGGCACCTAGGGAAACCTACCAAACCTGTGCATTTCTGAAAACTAGAGACCTGGGGGAATCCAACATGGGGTGACTTGCGGGCTCGGACCAGGTTCTGTTACCCAGAATCCTTTGCAAACCTCAAAATTTGGCTAAAAAAACACATGTTCCTCACATTTCTGTGGCAGAAAGTTCTGGAATCTGAGAGGAGCCACAAATTTCCTTCCACCCAGCGTTTCCCCAAGTCTCCCGATAAAAATGATACCTCACTTGCGTGGGTAGGCCTAGCGCCCGCGACAGGAAACACCCCAAAGCGCAACGTGGACACGTCCAAAATTTTGGAAGAAAACAGAGGTGTTTTTTGCGAAGTGCCTACCTGTAGATTTTGGCCTCTAGCTCAGCCGGCACCTAGGGAAACCTACCAAACCTGTGCATTTCTGAAAACTAGAGACCTAGGGGAATCCAAGATGGGGTGACTTGCGGGGCTCGGACCAGGTTCTGTTACCCAGAATCCTTTGCAAACCTCAAAATTGGGCTAAAAAAACACATGTTCCTCACATTTCTGTGGCAGAAAGTTCTGGAATCTGAGAGGAGCCACAAATTTCCTTCCACCCAGCGTTCCCTCAAGTCTCCCGATAAAAATGATACCTCACTTGCGTGGGTAGGCCTAGCGCCGGCGACAGGAAACACCCCAAAGCGCAACGTGGACACGTCCAAAATTTTGGAAGAAAACAGAGGTGTTTTTTGCGAAGTGCCTACCTGTAGATTTTGGCCTCTAGCTCAGCCGGCACCTAGGGAAACCTACCAAACCTGTGCATTTCTGAAAACTAGAGACCTGGGGGAATCCAACATGGGGTGACTTGCGGGCTCGGACCAGGTTCTGTTTCCCAGAATCCTTTGCAAACCTCAAAATTTGGCTAAAAAAACACATGTTCCTCACATTTCTGTGGCAGAAAGTTCTGGAATCTGAGAGGAGCCACAAATTTCCTTCCACCCAGCGTTTCCCCAAGTCTCCCGATAAAAATGATACCTCACTTGCGTGGGTAGGCCTAGCGCCCGCGACAGGAAACACCCCAAAGCGCAACGTGGACACGTCCAAAATTTTGGAAGAAAACAGAGGTGTTTTTTGCGAAGTGCCTACCTGTAGATTTTGGCCTCTAGCTCAGCCGGCACCTAGGGAAACCTACCAAACCTGTGCATTTCTGAAAACTAGAGACCTAGGGGAATCCAAGCAGGGGTGACTTGCGGGGCTTGGACCAGGTTCTGTTACCCAGAATCCTTTGCAAACCTCAAAATTTGGCTAAAAAAACACATGTTCCTCACATTTCTGTGGCAGAAAGTTCTGGAATCTGAGAGGAGCCACAAATTTCCTTCCACCCAGTGTTCCCCCAAGTCTCCCGATAAAAATGATACCTCACTTGCGTGGGTAGGCCTAGAGCCCGCGACAGGAAACACCCCAAAGCGCAACGTGGACACATCCAAAATTTTGGAAGAAAACAGAGGTGTTTTTTGCGAAGTGCCTACCTGTAGATTTTGGCCTCTAGCTCAGCCGGCACCTAGGGAAACCTACCAAACCTGTGCATTTCTGAAAACTAGAGACCTAGGGGAATCCAAGATGGGGTGACTTGCGGGGCTCGGACAAGGTTCTGTTACCCAGAATCCTTTGCAAACCTCAAAATTTGGCTAAAAAAACACATGTTCCTCACATTTCTGTGGCAGAAAGTTCTGGAATCTGAGAGGAGCCACAAATTTCCTTCCACCCAGCGTTCCCCCAAGTCTCCCGATAAAAATGATACCTCACTTGCGTGGGTAGGCCTAGCGCCGGCGACAGGAAACACCCCAAAGCGCAACGTGGACACGTCCAAAATTTTGGAAGAAAACAGAGGTGTTTTTTGCGAAGTGCCTACCTGTAGATTTTGGCCTTTAGCTCAGCCGGCACCTAGGGAAACCTACCAAACCTGTGCATTTCTGAAAACTAGAGACCTAGGGGAATCCAAGATGGGGTGACTTGCGGGGCTCGGACCAGGTTCTGTTACCCAGAATCCTTTGCAAACCTCAAAATTTGGCTAAAAAAACACATGTTCCTCACATTTCTGTGGCAGAAAGTTCTGGAATCTGAGAGGAGCCACAAATTTCCTTCCACCCAGCGTTTCCCCAAGTCTCCCGATAAAAATGATACCTCACTTGCGTGGGTAGGCCTAGCGCCGGCGACAGGAAACACCCCAAAGCGCAACGTGGACACGTCCAAAATTTTGGAAGAAAACAGAGGTGTTTTTTGCGAAGTGCCTACCTGTAGATTTTGGCCTCTAGCTCAGCCGGCACCTAGGGAAACCTACCAAACCTGTGCATTTCTGAAAACTAGAGACCTAGGGGAATCCAAGATGGGGTGACTTGCGGGGCTCGGACCAGGTTCTGTTACCCAGAATCCTTTGCAAACCTCAAAATTGGGCTAAAAAAACACATGTTCCTCACATTTCTGTGGCAGAAAGTTCTGGAATCTGAGAGGAGCCACAAATTTCCTTCCACCCAGCGTTCCCTCAAGTCTCCCGATAAAAATGATACCTCACTTGCGTGGGTAGGCCTAGCGCCGGCGACAGGAAACACCCCAAAGCGCAACGTGGACACGTCCAAAATTTTGGAAGAAAACAGAGGTGTTTTTTGCGAAGTGCCTACCTGTAGATTTTGGCCTCTAGCTCAGCCGGCACCTAGGGAAACCTACCAAACCTGTGCATTTCTGAAAACTAGAGACCTAGGGGAATCCAAGATGGGGTGACTTGCGGGGTTCGGACCAGGTTCTGTTACCCAGAATCTTTTGCAAACCTCAAAATTTGGCTAAAAAAACACATGTTCCTCACATTTCTGTGGCAGAAAGTTCTGGAATCTGAGAGGAGCCACAAATTTCCTTCCACACAGCGTTCCCCCAAGTCTCCCGATAAAAATGATACCTCACTTGCGTGGGTACGCCTAGCGCCGGCGACAGGAAACACCCCAAAGCGCAACGTGGACACGTCCAAAATTTTGGAAGAAAACAGAGGTGTTTTTTGCGAAGTGCCTACCTGTAGATTTTGGCCTCTAGCTCAGCCGGCACCTAGGGAAACCTACCAAACCTGTGCATTTCTGAAAGCTAGAGACCTAGGGGAATCCAAGGAGGGGTGACTTGCGGGGCTCGGACCAGGTTCTGTTACCCCGAATCCTTTGCAAACCTCAAAATTTGGCTAAAAAAACACATGTTCCTCACATTTTTGTGGCAGAAAGTTCTGGAATCTGAGAGGAGCCACAAATTTCCTTCCACCCAGCGTTCCCCCAAGTCTCCCGATAAAAATGATACCTCACTTGCGTGGGTAGGCCTAGCGCCCGCGACAGGAAACACCCCAAAGCGCAACGTGGACACATCCAAAATTTTGGAAGAAAACAGAGGTGTTTTTTGCGAAGTGCCTACCTGTAGATTTTGGCCTCTAGCTCAGCCGGCACCTAGGGAAACCTACCAAACCTGTGCATTTCTGAAAACTAGAGACCTTGGGGAATCCAACATGGGGTGACTTGCGGGGCTCGGACCAGGTTCTGTTACCCAGAATCCTTTGCAAACCTCAAAATTTGGCTAAAAAAACACATGTTCCTCACATTTCTGTGGCAGAAAGTTCTTGAATCTGAGAGGAGCCACAAATGTCCTTCCACCCAGCGTTCCCCCAAGTCTCCCGATAAAAATGATACCTCACTTGCGTGGGTAGGCCTAGCGCCGGCGACAGGAAACACCCCAAAGCGCAACGTGGACACGTCCAAAATTTTGGAAGAAAACAGAGGTGTTTTTTGCGAAGTGCCTACCTGTAGATTTTGGCCTCTAGCTCAGCCGGCACCTAGGGAAACCTACCAAACCTGTGCATTTCTGACAACTAGAGACCTAGGGGAATCCAAGATGGGGTGACTTGCGGGGCTCGGACCAGGTTCTGTTACCCAGAATCCTTTGCAAACCTCAAAATTTGGCTAAAAAAACACATGTTCCTCACATTTCTGTGGCAGAAAGTTCTGGAATCTGAGAGGAGCCACAAATTTCCTTCCACCCAGCGTTCCCCCAAGTCTCCCGATAAAAATGATACCTCACTTGCGTGGGTAGGCCTAGCGCCGGCGACAGGAAACACCCCAAAGCGCAACGTGGACACGTCCAAAATTTTGGAAGAAAACAGAGGTGTTTTTTGCGAAGTGCCTACCTGTAGATTTTGGCCTCTAGCTCAGCCGGCACCTAGGGAAACCTACCAAACCTGTGCATTTCTGAAAACTAGAGACCTGGGGGAATCCAACATGGGGTGACTTGCAGGGCTCAGACCAGGTTCTGTTACCCAGAATCCTTTGCAAACCTCAACATTTGGCTAAAAAAACACATGTTCCTCACATTTCTGTGGCAGAAAGTTCTGGAATCTGAGAGGAGCCACAAATTTCCTTCCACCCAGCGTTCCCCCAAGTCTCCCTATAAAAATGATACCTCACTTGCGTGGGTAGGCCTAGCGCCCGCGACAGGAAACACCCCAAAGCGCAACGTGGACACATCCAAAATTTTGGAAGAAAACAGAGGTGTTTTTTGCGAAGTGCCTACCTGTAGATTTTGGCCTCTAGCTCAGCCGGCACCTAGGGAAACCTACCAAACCTGTGCATTTCTGAAAACTAGAGACCTTGGGGAATCGAACATGGGGTGACTTGCGGGGCTCGGACCAGGTTCTGTTACCCAGAATCCTTTGCAAACCTCAAAATTTGGCTAAAAAAACACATGTTCCTCACATTTCTGTGGCAGAAAGTTCTTGAATCTGAGAGGAGCCACAAATGTCCTTCCACCCAGCGTTCCCCCAAGTCTCCCGATAAAAATGATACCTCACTTGTGTGGGTAGGCCTAGCGCCGGCGACAGGAAACACCCCAAAGCGCAACGTGGACACGTCCAAAATTTTGGAAGAGAACAGAGGTGTTTTTTGCGAAGTGCCTACCTGTAGATTTTGGCCTCTAGCTCAGCCGGCACCTAGGGAAACCTACCAAACCTGTGCATTTCTGAAAACTAGAGACCTTGGGGAATCCAACATGGGGTGACTTGCGGGGTTCGGACCAGGTTCTGTTACCCAGAATCCTTTGCAAACCTCAAAATTTGGCTAAAAAAACACATGTTCCTCACATTTCTGTGGCAGAAAGTTCTGGAATCTGAGAGGAGCCACAAATTTCCTTCCACCCAGCGTTCCCCCAAGTCTCCCGATAAAAATGATACCTCACTTGCGTGGGTACGCCTAGCGCCGGCGACAGGAAACACCCCAAAGCGCAACGTGGACACGTCCAAAATTTTGGAAGAAAACAGAGGTGTTTTTTGCGAAGTGCCTACCTGTAGATTTTGGCCTCTAGCTCAGCCGGCACCTAGGGAAACCTACCAAACCTGTGCATTTCTGAAAACTAGAGACCTAGGGGAATCCAAGGAGGGGTGACTTGCGGGGCTCGGACCAGGTTCTGTTACCCCGAATCCTTTGCAAACCTCAAAATTTGGCTAAAAAAACACATGTTCCTCTCATTTCTGTGGCAGAAAGTTCTGGAATCTGAGAGGAGCCACAAATTTCCTTCCACCCAGCGTTCCCCCAAGTCTCCCAATAAAAATGATACCTCACTTGCGTGGGTAGGCCTAGCGCCCGCGACAGGAAACACCCCAAAGCGCAACGTGGACACATCCAAAATTTTGGAAGAAAACAGAGGTGTTTTTTGCGAAGTGCCTACCTGTAGATTTTGGCCTCTAGCTCAGCCGGCACCTAGGGAAACCTACCAAACCTGTGCATTTCTGAAAACTAGAGACCTTGGGGAATCCAACATGGGGTGACTTGCGGGGCTCGGACCAGGTTCTGTTACCCAGAATCCTTTGCAAACCTCAAAATTTGGCTAAAAAAACACATGTTCCTCACATTTCTGTGGCAGAAAGTTCTTGAATCTGAGAGGAGCCACAAATGTCCTTCCACCCAGCGTTCCCCCAAGTCTCCCGATAAAAATGATACCTCACTTGCGTGGGTAGGCCTAGCGCCGGCGACAGGAAACACCCCAAAGCGCAACGTGGACACGTCCAAAATTTTGGAAGAAAACAGAGGTGTTTTTTGCGAAGTGCCTACCTGTAGATTTTGGCCTCTAGCTCAGCCGGCACCTAGGAAAACCTACCAAACCTGTGCATTTCTGAAAACTAGAGACCTAGGGGAATCCAAGATGGGGTGACTTGCGGGGCTCGGACCAGGTTCTGTTACCCAGAATCCTTTGCAAACCTCAAAATTTGGCAAAAAAAACACATGTTCCTCACATTTCTGTGGCAGAAAGTTCTGGAATCTGAGAGGAGCCACAAATTTCCTTCCACCCAGCGTTCCCCCAAGTCTCCCGATAAAAATGATACCTCACTTGCGTGGGTAGGCCTAGCGCCGGCGACAGGAAACACCCCAAAGCGCAACGTGGACACGTCCAAAATTTTGGAAGAAAACAGAGGTGTTTTTTGCGAAGTGCCTACCTGTAGATTTTGGCCTCTAGCTCAGCCGGCACCTAGGGAAACCTACCAAACCTGTGCATTTCTGAAAACTAGAGACCTAGGGGAATCCAAGATGGGGTGACTTGCGGGGCTCGGACCAGGTTCTGTTACCCAGAATCCTTTGCAAACCTCAAAATTGGGCTAAAAAAACACATGTTCCTCACATTTCTGTGGCAGAAAGTTCTGGAATCTGAGAGGAGCCACAAATTTCCTTCCACCCAGCGTTCCCTCAAGTCTCCCGATAAAAATGATACCTCACTTGCGTGGGTAGGCCTAGCGCCGGCGACAGGAAACACCCCAAAGCGCAACGTGGACACGTCCAAAATTTTGGAAGAAAACAGAGGTGTTTTTTGCGAAGTGCCTACCTGTAGATTTTGGCCTCTAGCTCAGCCGGCACCTAGGGAAACCTACCAAACCTGTGCATTTCTGAAAACTAGAGACCTAGGGGAATCCAAGGAGGGGTGACTTGCGGGGCTCGGACCAGGTTCTGTTACCCCGAATCCTATGCAAACCTCAAAATTTGGCTAAAAAAACACATGTTCCTCACATTTCTGTGGCAGAAAGTTCTGGAATCTGAGAGGAGCCACAAATTTCCTTCCACCCAGCGTTCCCCCAAGTCTCCCGATAAAAATGATACCTCACTTGCGTCGGTAGGCTAGCGCCCGCGACAGGAAACACCCCAAAGCGCAACGTGGACACATCCAAAATTTTGGAAGAAAACAGAGGTGTTTTTTGCGAAGTGCCTACCTGTAGATTTTGGCCTCTAGCTCAGCCGGCACCTAGGGAAACCTACCAAACCTGTGCATTTCTGAAAACTAGAGACCTGGGGGAATCCAACATGGGGTGACTTGCGGGCTCGGACCAGGTTCTGTTACCCAGAATCCTTTGCAAACCTCAAAATTTGGCTAAAAAAACACATGTTCCTCACATTTCTGTGGCAGAAAGTTCTGGAATCTGAGAGGAGCCACAAATTTCCTTCCACCCAGCGTTCCCCCAAGTCTCCCGATAAAAATGATACCTCACTTGCGTGGGTAGGCCTAGCGCCCGCGACAGGAAACACCCCAAAGCGCAACGTGGACACATCCAAAATTTTGGAAGAAAACAGAGGTGTTTTTTGCGAAGTGCCTACCTGTAGATTTTGGCCTCTAGCTCAGCCGGCACCTAGGGAAACCTACCAAACCTGTGCATTTCTGAAAACTAGAGACCTTGGGGAATCCAACATGGGGTGACTTGCGGGGCTCGGACCAGGTTCTGTTACCCAGAATCCTTTGCAAACCTCAAAATTTGGCTAAAAAAACACATGTTCCTCACATTTCTGTGGCAGAAAGTTCTTGAATCTGAGAGGAGCCACAAATGTCCTTCCACCCAGCGTTCCCCCAAGTCTCCCGATAAAAATGATACCTCACTTGCGTGGGTATGCCTAGCGCCGGCGACAGGAAACACCCCAAAGCGCAACGTGGACACGTCCAAAATTTTGGAAGAGAACAGAGGTGTTTTTTGCGAAGTGCCTACCTGTAGATTTTGGCCTCTAGCTCAGCCGGCACCTAGGGAAACCTACCAAACCTGTGCATTTCTGAAAACTAGAGACCTTGGGGAATCCAACATGGGGTGACTTGCGGGGTTCGGACCAGGTTCTGTTACCCAGAATCCTTTGCAAACCTCAAAATTTGGCTAAAAAAACACATGTTCCTCACATTTCTGTGGCAGAAAGTTCTGGAATCTGAGAGGAGCCACAAATTTCCTTCCACCCAGCGTTCCCCCAAGTCTCCCGATAAAAATGATACCTCACTTGCGTGGGTACGCCTAGCGCCGGCGACAGGAAACACCCCAAAGCGCAACGTGGACACGTCCAAAATTTTGGAAGAAAACAGAGGTGTTTTTTGCGAAGTGCCTACCTGTAGATTTTGGCCTCTAGCTCAGCCGGCACCTAGGGAAACCTACCAAACCTGTGCATTTCTGAAAACTAGAGACCTAGGGGAATCCAAGGAGGGGTGACTTGCGGGGCTCGGACCAGGTTCTGTTACCCCGAATCCTTTGCAAACCTCAAAATTTGGCTAAAAAAACACATGTTCCTCACATTTCTGTGGCAGAAAGTTCTGGAATCTGAGAGGAGCCACAAATTTCCTTCCACCCAGCGTTCCCCCAAGTCTCCCGATAAAAATGATACCTCACTTGCGTGGGTAGGCCTAGCGCCCGCGACAGGAAACACCCCAAAGCGCAACGTGGACACATCCAAAATTTTGGAAGAAAACAGAGGTGTTTTTTGCGAAGTGCCTACCTGTAGATTTTGGCCTCTAGCTCAGCCGGCACCTAGGGAAACCTACCAAACCTGTGCATTTCTGAAAACTAGAGACCTTGGGGAATCCAACATGGGGTGACTTGCGGGGCTCGGACCAGGTTCTGTTACCCAGAATCCTTTGCAAACCTCAAAATTTGGCTAAAAAAACACATGTTCCTCACATTTCTGTGGCAGAAAGTTCTTGAATCTGAGAGGAGCCACAAATGTCCTTCCACCCAGCGTTCCCCCAAGTCTCCCGATAAAAATGATACCTCACTTGCGTGGGTAGGCCTAGCGCCGGCGACAGGAAACACCCCAAAGCGCAACGTGGACACGTCCAAAATTTTGGAAGAAAACAGAGGTGTTTTTTGCGAAGTGCCTACCTGTAGATTTTGGCCTCTAGCTCAGCCGGCACCTAGGAAAACCTACCAAACCTGTGCATTTCTGAAAACTAGAGACCTAGGGGAATCCAAGATGGGGTGACTTGCGGGGCTCGGACCAGGTTCTGTTACCCAGAATCCTTTGCAAACCTCAAAATTGGGCTAAAAAAACACATGTTCCTCACATTTCTGTGGCAGAAAGTTCTGGAATCTGAGAGGAGCCACAAATTTCCTTCCACCCAGCGTTCCCTCAAGTCTCCCGATAAAAATGATACCTCACTTGCGTGGGTAGGCCTAGCGCCGGCGACAGGAAACACCCCAAAGCGCAACGTGGACACGTCCAAAATTTTGGAAGAAAACAGAGGTGTTTTTTGCGAAGTGCCTACCTGTAGATTTTGGCCTCTAGCTCAGCCGGCACCTAGGGAAACCTACCAAACCTGTGCATTTCTGAAAACTAGAGACCTAGGGGAATCCAAGGAGGGGTGACTTGCGGGGCTCGGACCAGGTTCTGTTACCCCGAATCCTATGCAAACCTCAAAATTTGGCTAAAAAAAAACATGTTCCTCACATTTCTGTGGCAGAAAGTTCTGGAATCTGAGAGGAGCCACAAATTTCCTTCCACCCAGCGTTCCCCCAAGTCTCCCGATAAAAATGATACCTCACTTGCGTCGGTAGGCTAGCGCCCGCGACAGGAAGCACCCCAAAGCGCAACGTGGACACATCCAAAATTTTGGAAGAAAACAGAGGTGTTTTTTGCGAAGTGCCTACCTGTAGATTTTGGCCTCTAGCTCAGCCGGCACCTAGGGAAACCTACCAAACCTGTGCATTTCTGAAAACTAGAGACCTGGGGGAATCCAACATGGGGTGACTTGCGGGCTCGGACCAGGTTCTGTTACCCAGAATCCTTTGCAAACCTCAAAATTTGGCTAAAAAATCACATGTTCCTCACATTTCTGTGGCAGAAAGTTCTGGAATCTGAGAGGAGCCACAAATTTCCTTCCACCCAGCGTTTCCCCAAGTCTCCCGATAAAAATGATACCTCACTTGCGTGGGTAGGCCTAGCGCCCGCGACAGGAAACACCCCAAAGCGCAACGTGGACACGTCCAAAATTTTGGAAGAAAACAGAGGTGTTTTTTGCGAAGTGCCTACCTGTAGATTTTGGCCTCTAGCTCAGCCGGCACCTAGGGAAACCTACCAAACCTGTGCATTTCTGAAAACTAGAGACCTAGGGGAATCCAAGATGGGGTGACTTGCGGGGCTCGGACCAGGTTCTGTTACCCAGAATCCTTTGCAAACCTCAAAATTGGGCTAAAAAAACACATGTTCCTCACATTTCTGTGGCAGAAAGTTCTGGAATCTGAGAGGAGCCACAAATTTCCTTCCACCCAGCGTTCCCTCAAGTCTCCCGATAAAAATGATACCTCACTTGCGTGGGTAGGCCTAGCGCCGGCGACAGGAAACACCCCAAAGCGCAACGTGGACACGTCCAAAATTTTGGAAGAAAACAGAGGTGTTTTTTGCGAAGTGCCTACCTGTAGATTTTGGCCTCTAGCTCAGCCGGCACCTAGGGAAACCTACCAAACCTGTGCATTTCTGAAAACTAGAGACCTGGGGGAATCCAACATGGGGTGACTTGCGGGCTCGGACCAGGTTCTGTTACCCAGAATCCTTTGCAAACCTCAAAATTTGGCTAAAAAAACACATGTTCCTCACATTTCTGTGGCAGAAAGTTCTGGAATCTGAGAGGAGCCACAAATTTCCTTCCACCCAGCGTTTCCCCAAGTCTCCCGATAAAAATGATACCTCACTTGCGTGGGTAGGCCTAGCGCCCGCGACAGGAAACACCCCAAAGCGCAACGTGGACACTTCCAAAATTTTGGAAGAAAACAGAGGTGTTTTTTGCGAAGTGCCTACCTGTAGATTTTGGCCTCTAGCTCAGCCGGCACCTAGGGAAACCTACCAAACCTGTGCATTTCTGAAAACTAGAGACCTAGGGGAATCCAAGCAGGGGTGACTTGCGGGGCTTGGACCAGGTTCTGTTACCCAGAATCCTTTGCAAACCTCAAAATTTGGCTAAAAAAACACATGTTCCTCACATTTCTGTGGCAGAAAGTTCTGGAATCTGAGAGGAGCCACAAATTTCCTTCCACCCAGTGTTCCCCCAAGTCTCCCGATAAAAATGATACCTCACTTGCGTGGGTAGGCCTAGAGCCCGCGACAGGAAACACCCCAAAGCGCAACGTGGACACATCCAAAATTTTGGAAGAAAACAGAGGTGTTTTTTGCGAAGTGCCTACCTGTAGATTTTGGCCTCTAGCTCAGCCGGCACCTAGGGAAACCTACCAAACCTGTGCATTTCTGAAAACTAGAGACCTAGGGGAATCCAAGATGGGGTGACTTGCGGGGCTCGGACCAGGTTCTGTTACCCAGAATCCTTTGCAAACCTCAAAATTTGGCTAAAAAAACACATGTTCCTCACATTTCTGTGGCAGAAAGTTCTGGAATCTGAGAGGAGCCACAAATTTCCTTCCACCCAGCGTTTCCCCAAGTCTCCCGATAAAAATGATACCTCACTTGCGTGGGTAGGCCTAGCGCCCGCGACAGGAAACACCCCAAAGCGCAACGTGGACACGTCCAAAATTTTGGAAGAAAACAGAGGTGTTTTTTGCGAAGTGCCTACCTGTAGATTTTGGCCTCTAGCTCAGCCGGCACCTAGGGAAACCTACCAAACCTGTGCATTTCTGAAAACTAGAGACCTAGGGGAATCCAAGATGGGGTGACTTGCGGGGCTCGGACCAGGTTCTGTTACCCAGAATCCTTTGCAAACCTCAAAATTGGGCTAAAAAAACACATGTTCCTCACATTTCTGTGGCAGAAAGTTCTGGAATCTGAGAGGAGCCACAAATTTCCTTCCACCCAGCGTTCCCTCAAGTCTCCCGATAAAAATGATACCTCACTTGCGTGGGTAGGCCTAGCGCCGGCGACAGGAAACACCCCAAAGCGCAACGTGGACACGTCCAAAATTTTGGAAGAAAACAGAGGTGTTTTTTGCGAAGTGCCTACCTGTAGATTTTGGCCTCTAGCTCAGCCGGCACCTAGGGAAACCTACCAAACCTGTGCATTTCTGAAAACTAGAGACCTAGGGGAATCCAAGATGGGGTGACTTGCGGGGTTCGGACCAGGTTCTGTTACCCAGAATCTTTTGCAAACCTCAAAATTTGGCTAAAAAAACACATGTTCCTCACATTTCTGTGGCAGAAAGTTCTGGAATCTGAGAGGAGCCACAAATTTCCTTCCACACAGCGTTCCCCCAAGTCTCCCGATAAAAATGATACCTCACTTGCGTGGGTACGCCTAGCGCCGGCGACAGGAAACACCCCAAAGCGCAACGTGGACACGTCCAAAATTTTGGAAGAAAACAGAGGTGTTTTTTGCGAAGTGCCTACCTGTAGATTTTGGCCTCTAGCTCAGCCGGCACCTAGGGAAACCTACCAAACCTGTGCATTTCTGAAAACTAGAGACCTAGGGGAATCCAAGGAGGGGTGACTTGCGGGGCTCGGACCAGGTTCTGTTACCCCGAATCCTTTGCAAACCTCAAAATTTGGCTAAAAAAACACATGTTCCTCACATTTCTGTGGCAGAAAGTTCTGGAATCTGAGAGGAGCCACAAATTTCCTTCCACCCAGCGTTCCCCCAAGTCTCCCGATAAAAATGATACCTCACTTGCGTGGGTAGGCCTAGCGCCCGCGACAGGAAACACCCCAAAGCGCAACGTGGACACATCCAAAATTTTGGAAGAAAACAGAGGTGTTTTTTGCGAAGTGCCTACCTGTAGATTTTGGCCTCTAGCTCAGCCGGCACCTAGGGAAACCTACCAAACCTGTGCATTTCTGAAAACTAGAGACCTTGGGGAATCCAACATGGGGTGACTTGCGGGGCTCGGACCAGGTTCTGTTACCCAGAATCCTTTGCAAACCTCAAAATTTGGCTAAAAAAACACATGTTCCTCACATTTCTGTGGCAGAAAGTTCTTGAATCTGAGAGGAGCCACAAATGTCCTTCCACCCAGCGTTCCCCCAAGTCTCCCGATAAAAATGATACCTCACTTGCGTGGGTAGGCCTAGCGCCGGCGACAGGAAACACCCCAAAGCGCAACGTGGACACGTCCAAAATTTTGGAAGAAAACAGAGGTGTTTTTTGCGAAGTGCCTACCTGTAGATTTTGGCCTCTAGCTCAGCCGGCACCTAGGGAAACCTACCAAACCTGTGCATTTCTGACAACTAGAGACCTAGGGGAATCCAAGATGGGGTGACTTGCGGGGCTCGGACCAGGTTCTGTTACCCAGAATCCTTTGCAAACCTCAAAATTTGGCTAAAAAAACACATGTTCCTCACATTTCTGTGGCAGAAAGTTCTGGAATCTGAGAGGAGCCACAAATTTCCTTCCACCCAGCGTTCCCCCAAGTCTCCCGATAAAAATGATACCTCACTTGCGTGGGTAGGCCTAGCGCCGGCGACAGGAAACACCCCAAAGCGCAACGTGGACACGTCCAAAATTTTGGAAGAAAACAGAGGTGTTTTTTGCGAAGTGCCTACCTGTAGATTTTGGCCTCTAGCTCAGCCGGCACCTAGGGAAACCTACCAAACCTGTGCATTTCTGAAAACTAGAGACCTAGGGGAATCCAAGATGGGGTGACTTGCGGGGCTCGGACCAGGTTCTGTTACCCAGAATCCTTTGCAAACCTCAAAATTTGGCTAAAAAAACACATGTTCCTCACATTTCTGTGGCAGAAAGTTCTGGAATCTGAGAGGAGCCACAAATTTCCTTCCACCCAGCGTTTCCCCAAGTCTCCCGATAAAAATGATACCTCACTTGCGTGGGTAGGCCTAGCGCCCGCGACAGGAGACACCCCAAAGCGCAACGTGGACACGTCCAAAATTTTGGAAGAAAACAGAGGTGTTTTTTGCGAAGTGCCTACCTGTAGATTTTGGCCTCTAGCTCAGCCGGCACCTAGGGAAACCTACCAAACCTGTGCATTTCTGAAAACTAGAGACCTAGGGGAATCCAAGCAGGGGTGACTTGCGGGGCTTGGACCAGGTTCTGTTACCCAGAATCCTTTGCAAACCTCAAAATTTGGCTAAAAAAACACATGTTCCTCACATTTCTGTGGCAGAAAGTTCTGGAATCTGAGAGGAGCCACAAATTTCCTTCCACCCAGTGTTCCCCCAAGTCTCCCGATAAAAATGATACCTCACTTGCGTGGGTAGGCCTAGAGCCCGCGACAGGAAACACCCCAAAGCGCAACGTGGACACATCCAAAATTTTGGAAGAAAACAGAGGTGTTTTTTGCGAAGTGCCTACCTGTAGATTTTGGCCTCTAGCTCAGCCGGCACCTAGGGAAACCTACCAAACCTGTGCATTTCTGAAAACTAGAGACCTAGGGGAATCCAACATGGGGTGACTTGCAGGGCTCAGACCAGGTTCTGTTACCCAGAATCCTTTGCAAACCTCAAAATTTGGCTAAAAAAACACATGTTCCTCACATTTCTGTGGCAGAAAGTTCTGGAATCTGAGAGGAGCCATAAATTTCCTTCCACCCAGCGTTTCCCCAAGTCTCCCGATAAAAATGATACCTCACTTGCGTGGGTAGGCCTAGCGCCCGCGACAGGAAACACCCCAAAGAGCAACGTGGACACGTCCAAAATTTTGGAAGAAAACAGAGGTGTTTTTTGCGATGTGCCTACCTGTAGATTTTGGCCTCTAGCTCAGCCGGCACCTAGGGAAACCTACCAAACCTGTGCATTTCTGAAAACTAGAGACCTAGGGGAATCCAAGCAGGGGTGACTTGCGGGGCTTGGACCAGGTTCTGTTACCCAGAATCCTTTGCAAACCTCAAAATTTGGCTAAAAAAACACATGTTCCTCACATTTCTGTGGCAGAAAGTTCTGGAATCTGAGAGGAGCCACAAATTTCCTTCTACCCAGCGTTCCCCCAAGTCTCCCGATAACAATGATACCTCACTTGCGTGGGTAGGCCTAGCGCCGGCGACAGGAAACACCCCAAAGCGCAAAGTGGACATGTCCAAAATTTTGGAAGAAAACAGAGGTGTTTTTTGCGAAGTGCCTACCTGTAGATTTTGGCCTCTAGCTCAGCCGGCACCTAGGGAAACCTACCAAACCTGTGCATTTCTGAAAACTAGAGACCTAGGGGAATCCAAGGAGGGGTGACTTGCGGGGCTCGGACCAGGTTCTGTTACCCCGAATCCTTTGCAAACCTCAAAATTTGGCTAAAAAAACACATGTTCCTCACATTTCTGTGGCAGAAAGTTCTGGAATCTGAGAGGAGCCACAAATTTCCTTCCACCCAGCGTTCCCCCAAGTCTCCCGATAAAAATGATACCTCACTTGCGTGGGTAGGCCTAGCGCCCGCAACAGGAAACACCCCAAAGCGCAACGTGGACACATCCAAAATTTTGGAAGAAAACAGAGGTGTTTTTTGCGAAGTGCCTACCTGTAGATTTTGGCCTCTAGCTCAGCCGGCACCTAGGGAAACCTACCAAACCTGTGCATTTCTGAAAACTAGAGACCTTGGGGAATCCAACATGGGGTGACTTGCGGGGCTCGGACCAGGTTCTGTTACCCAGAATCCTTTGCAAACCTCAAAATTTGGCTAAAAAAACACATGTTCCTCACATTTCTGTGGCAGAAAGTTCTTGAATCTGAGAGGAGCCACAAATGTCCTTCCACCCAGCGTTCCCCCAAGTCTCCCGATAAAAATGATACCTCACTTGCGTGGGTAGGCCTAGCGCCGGCGACAGGAAACACCCCAAAGCGCAACGTGGACACGTCCAAAATTTTGGAAGAAAACAGAGGTTTTTTTTGCGAAGTGCCTACCTGTAGATTTTGGCCTCTAGCTCAGCCGGCACCTAGGGAAACCTACCAAACCTGTGCATTTCTGACAACTAGAGACCTAGGGGAATCCAAGATGGGGTGACTTGCGGGGCTCGGACCAGGTTCTGTTACCCAGAATCCTTTGCAAACCTCAAAATTTGGCTAAAAAAACACATGTTCCTCACATTTCTGTGGCAGAAAGTTCTGGAATCTGAGAGGAGCCACAAATTTCCTTCCACCCAGCGTTCCCTCAAGTCTCCCGATAAAAATGATACCTCACTTGCGTGGGTAGGCCTAGCGCCGGCGACAGGAAACACCCCAAAGCGCAACGTGGACACGTCCAAAATTTTGGAAGAAAACAGAGGTGTTTTTTGCGAAGTGCCTACCTGTAGATTTTGGCCTCTAGCTCAGCCGGCACCTAGGGAAACCTACCAAACCTGTGCATTTCTGAAAACTAGAGACCTAGGGGAATCCAAGATGGGGTGACTTGCGGGGCTCGGACCAGGTTCTGTTACCCAGAATCCTTTGCAAACCTCAAAATTGGGCTAAAAAAACACATGTTCCTCACATTTCTGTGGCAGAAAGTTCTGGAATCTGAGAGGAGCCACAAATTTCCTTCCACCCAGCGTTCCCTCAAGTCTCCCGATAAAAATGATACCTCACTTGCGTGGGTAGGCCTAGCGCCGGCGACAGGAAACACCCCAAAGCGCAACGTGGACACGTCCAAAATTTTGGAAGAAAACAGAGGTGTTTTTTGCGAAGTGCCTACCTGTAGATTTTGGCCTCTAGCTCAGCCGGCACCTAGGGAAACCTACCAAACCTGTGCATTTCTGAAAACTAGAGACCTAGGGGAATCCAAGATGGGGTGACTTGCGGGGTTCGGACCAGGTTCTGTTACCCAGAATCTTTTGCAAACCTCAAAATTTGGCTAAAAAAACACATGTTCCTCACATTTCTGTGGCAGAAAGTTCTGGAATCTGAGAGGAGCCACAAATTTCCTTCCACACAGCGTTCCCCCAAGTCTCCCGATAAAAATGATACCTCACTTGCGTGGGTACGCCTAGCGCCGGCGACAGGAAACACCCCAAAGCGCAACGTGGACACGTCCAAAATTTTGGAAGAAAACAGAGGTGTTTTTTGCGAAGTGCCTACCTGTAGATTTTGGCCTCTAGCTCAGCCGGCACCTAGGGAAACCTACCAAACCTGTGCATTTCTGAAAACTAGAGACCTAGGGGAATCCAAGGAGGGGTGACTTGCGGGGCTCGGACCAGGTTCTGTTACCCCGAATCCTTTGCAAACCTCAAAATTTGGCTAAAAAAACACATGTTCCTCACATTTCTGTGGCAGAAAGTTCTGGAATCTGAGAGGAGCCACAAATTTCCTTCCACCCAGCGTTCCCCCAAGTCTCCCGATAAAAATGATACCTCACTTGCGTGGGTAGGCCTAGCGCCCGCGA
Source organism: Pleurodeles waltl (assembly GCF_031143425.1). Classification (NCBI taxonomy): domain Eukaryota; kingdom Metazoa; phylum Chordata; class Amphibia; order Caudata; family Salamandridae; genus Pleurodeles; species Pleurodeles waltl. Next base: position 30,308 of record NW_027150110.1, on the reverse strand, counting down.
CAGGAAACACCCCAAAGCGCAACGTGGACACATCCAAAATTTTGGAAGAAAACAGAGGTGTTTTTTGCGAAGTGCCTACCTGTAGATTTTGGCCTCTAGCTCAGCCGGCACCTAGGGAAACCTACCAAACCTGTGCATTTCTGAAAACTAGAGACCTTGGGGAATCCAACATGGGGTGACTTGCGGGGCTCGGACCAGGTTCTGTTACCCAGAATCCTTTGCAAACCTCAAAATTTGGCTAAAAAAACACATGTTCCTCACATTTCTGTGGCAGAAAGTTCTTGAATCTGAGAGGAGCCACAAATGTCCTTCCACCCAGCGTTCCCCCAAGTCTCCCGATAAAAATGATACCTCACTTGCGTGGGTAGGCCTAGCGCCGGCGACAGGAAACACCCCAAAGCGCAACGTGGACACGTCCAAAATTTTGGAAGAAAACAGAGGTGTTTTTTGCGAAGTGCCTACCTGTAGATTTTGGCCTCTAGCTCAGCCGGCACCTAGGGAAACCTACCAAACCTGTGCATTTCTGACAACTAGAGACCTAGGGGAATCCAAGATGGGGTGACTTGCGGGGCTCGGACCAGGTTCTGTTACCCAGAATCCTTTGCAAACCTCAAAATTTGGCTAAAAAAACACATGTTCCTCACATTTCTGTGGCAGAAAGTTCTGGAATCTGAGAGGAGCCACAAATTTCCTTCCACCCAGCGTTCCCCCAAGTCTCCCGATAAAAATGATACCTCACTTGCGTGGGTAGGCCTAGCGCCGGCGACAGGAAACACCCCAAAGCGCAACGTGGACACGTCCAAAATTTTGGAAGAAAACAGAGGTGTTTTTTGCGAAGTGCCTACCTGTAGATTTTGGCCTCTAGCTCAGCCGGCACCTAGGGAAACCTACCAAACCTGTGCATTTCTGAAAACTAGAGACCTAGGGGAATCCAAGATGGGGTGACTTGCGGGGCTCGGACCAGGTTCTGTTACCCAGAATCCTTTGCAAACCTCAAAATTTGGCTAAAAAAACACATGTTCCTCACATTTCTGTGGCAGAAAGTTCTGGAATCTGAGAGGAGCCACAAATTTCCTTCCACCCAGCGTTTCCCCAAGTCTCCCGATAAAAATGATACCTCACTTGCGTGGGTAGGCCTAGCGCCCGCGACAGGAGACACCCCAAAGCGCAACGTGGACACGTCCAAAATTTTGGAAGAAAACAGAGGTGTTTTTTGCGAAGTGCCTACCTGTAGATTTTGGCCTCTAGCTCAGCCGGCACCTAGGGAAACCTACCAAACCTGTGCATTTCTGAAAACTAGAGACCTAGGGGAATCCAAGCAGGGGTGACTTGCGGGGCTTGGACCAGGTTCTGTTACCCAGAATCCTTTGCAAACCTCAAAATTTGGCTAAAAAAACACATGTTCCTCACATTTCTGTGGCAGAAAGTTCTGGAATCTGAGAGGAGCCACAAATTTCCTTCCACCCAGTGTTCCCCCAAGTCTCCCGATAAAAATGATACCTCACTTGCGTGGGTAGGCCTAGAGCCCGCGACAGGAAACACCCCAAAGCGCAACGTGGACACATCCAAAATTTTGGAAGAAAACAGAGGTGTTTTTTGCGAAGTGCCTACCTGTAGATTTTGGCCTCTAGCTCAGCCGGCACCTAGGGAAACCTACCAAACCTGTGCATTTCTGAAAACTAGAGACCTAGGGGAATCCAACATGGGGTGACTTGCAGGGCTCAGACCAGGTTCTGTTACCCAGAATCCTTTGCAAACCTCAAAATTTGGCTAAAAAAACACATGTTCCTCACATTTCTGTGGCAGAAAGTTCTGGAATCTGAGAGGAGCCATAAATTTCCTTCCACCCAGCGTTTCCCCAAGTCTCCCGATAAAAATGATACCTCACTTGCGTGGGTAGGCCTAGCGCCCGCGACAGGAAACACCCCAAAGAGCAACGTGGACACGTCCAAAATTTTGGAAGAAAACAGAGGTGTTTTTTGCGATGTGCCTACCTGTAGATTTTGGCCTCTAGCTCAGCCGGCACCTAGGGAAACCTACCAAACCTGTGCATTTCTGAAAACTAGAGACCTAGGGGAATCCAAGCAGGGGTGACTTGCGGGGCTTGGACCAGGTTCTGTTACCCAGAATCCTTTGCAAACCTCAAAATTTGGCTAAAAAAACACATGTTCCTCACATTTCTGTGGCAGAAAGTTCTGGAATCTGAGAGGAGCCACAAATTTCCTTCTACCCAGCGTTCCCCCAAGTCTCCCGATAACAATGATACCTCACTTGCGTGGGTAGGCCTAGCGCCGGCGACAGGAAACACCCCAAAGCGCAAAGTGGACATGTCCAAAATTTTGGAAGAAAACAGAGGTGTTTTTTGCGAAGTGCCTACCTGTAGATTTTGGCCTCTAGCTCAGCCGGCACCTAGGGAAACCTACCAAACCTGTGCATTTCTGAAAACTAGAGACCTAGGGGAATCCAAGGAGGGGTGACTTGCGGGGCTCGGACCAGGTTCTGTTACCCCGAATCCTTTGCAAACCTCAAAATTTGGCTAAAAAAACACATGTTCCTCACATTTCTGTGGCAGAAAGTTCTGGAATCTGAGAGGAGCCACAAATTTCCTTCCACCCAGCGTTCCCCCAAGTCTCCCGATAAAAATGATACCTCACTTGCGTGGGTAGGCCTAGCGCCCGCAACAGGAAACACCCCAAAGCGCAACGTGGACACATCCAAAATTTTGGAAGAAAACAGAGGTGTTTTTTGCGAAGTGCCTACCTGTAGATTTTGGCCTCTAGCTCAGCCGGCACCTAGGGAAACCTACCAAACCTGTGCATTTCTGAAAACTAGAGACCTTGGGGAATCCAACATGGGGTGACTTGCGGGGCTCGGACCAGGTTCTGTTACCCAGAATCCTTTGCAAACCTCAAAATTTGGCTAAAAAAACACATGTTCCTCACATTTCTGTGGCAGAAAGTTCTTGAATCTGAGAGGAGCCACAAATGTCCTTCCACCCAGCGTTCCCCCAAGTCTCCCGATAAAAATGATACCTCACTTGCGTGGGTAGGCCTAGCGCCGGCGACAGGAAACACCCCAAAGCGCAACGTGGACACGTCCAAAATTTTGGAAGAAAACAGAGGTTTTTTTTGCGAAGTGCCTACCTGTAGATTTTGGCCTCTAGCTCAGCCGGCACCTAGGGAAACCTACCAAACCTGTGCATTTCTGACAACTAGAGACCTAGGGGAATCCAAGATGGGGTGACTTGCGGGGCTCGGACCAGGTTCTGTTACCCAGAATCCTTTGCAAACCTCAAAATTTGGCTAAAAAAACACATGTTCCTCACATTTCTGTGGCAGAAAGTTCTGGAATCTGAGAGGAGCCACAAATTTCCTTCCACCCAGCGTTCCCTCAAGTCTCCCGATAAAAATGATACCTCACTTGCGTGGGTAGGCCTAGCGCCGGCGACAGGAAACACCCCAAAGCGCAACGTGGACACGTCCAAAATTTTGGAAGAAAACAGAGGTGTTTTTTGCGAAGTGCCTACCTGTAGATTTTGGCCTCTAGCTCAGCCGGCACCTAGGGAAACCTACCAAACCTGTGCATTTCTGAAAACTAGAGACCTAGGGGAATCCAAGATGGGGTGACTTGCGGGGTTCGGACCAGGTTCTGTTACCCAGAATCTTTTGCAAACCTCAAAATTTGGCTAAAAAAACACATGTTCCTCCCATTTCTGTGGCAGAAAGTTCTGGAATCTGAGAGGAGCCACAAATTTCCTTCCACACAGCGTTCCCCCAAGTCTCCCGATAAAAATGATACCTCACTTGCGTGGGTACGCCTAGCGCCGGCGACAGGAAACACCCCAAAGCGCAACGTGGACACGTCCAAAATTTTGGAAGAAAACAGAGGTGTTTTTTGCGAAGTGCCTACCTGTAGATTTTGGCCTCTAGCTCAGCCGGCACCTAGGGAAACCTACCAAACCTGTGCATTTCTGAAAACTAGAGACCTAGGGGAATCCAAGGAGGGGTGACTTGCGGGGCTCGGACCAGGTTCTGTTACCCCGAATCCTTTGCAAACCTCAAAATTTGGCTAAAAAAACACATGTTCCTCACATTTTTGTGGCAGAAAGTTCTGGAATCTGAGAGGAGCCACAAATTTCCTTCCACCCAGCGTTCCCCCAAGTCTCCCGATAAAAATGATACCTCACTTGCGTGGGTAGGCCTAGCGCCCGCGACAGGAAACACCCCAAAGCGCAACGTGGACACATCCAAAATTTTGGAAGAAAACAGAGGTGTTTTTTGCGAAGTGCCTACCTGTAGATTTTGGCCTCTAGCTCAGCCGGCACCTAGGGAAACCTACCAAACCTGTGCATTTCTGAAAACTAGAGACCTTGGGGAATCCAACATGGGGTGACTTGCGGGGCTCGGACCAGGTTCTGTTACCCAGAATCCTTTGCAAACCTCAAAATTTGGCTAAAAAAACACATGTTCCTCACATTTCTGTGGCAGAAAGTTCTTGAATCTGAGAGGAGCCACAAATGTCCTTCCACCCAGCGTTCCCCCAAGTCTCCCGATAAAAATGATACCTCACTTGCGTGGGTAGGCCTAGCGCCGGCGACAGGAAACACCCCAAAGCGCAACGTGGACACGTCCAAAATTTTGGAAGAAAACAGAGGTGTTTTTTGCGAAGTGCCTACCTGTAGATTTTGGCCTCTAGCTCAGCCGGCACCTAGGGAAACCTACCAAACCTGTGCATTTCTGACAACTAGAGACCTAGGGGAATCCAAGATGGGGTGACTTGCGGGGCTCGGACCAGGTTCTGTTACCCAGAATCCTTTGCAAACCTCAAAATTTGGCTAAAAAAACACATGTTCCTCACATTTCTGTGGCAGAAAGTTCTGGAATCTGAGAGGAGCCACAAATTTCCTTCCGCCCAGCGTTCCCCCAAGTCTCCCGATAAAAATGATACCTCACTTGCGTGGGTAGGCCTAGCGCCGGCGACAGGAAACACCCCAAAGCGCAACGTGGACACGTCCAAAATTTTGGAAGAAAACAGAGGTGTTTTTTGCGAAGTGCCTACCTGTAGATTTTGGCCTCTAGCTCAGCCGGCACCTAGGGAAACCTACCAAACCTGTGCATTTCTGAAAACTAGAGACCTAGGGGAATCCAAGATGGGGTGACTTGCGGGGCTCGGACCAGGTTCTGTTACCCAGAATCCTTTGCAAACCTCAAAATTGGGCTAAAAAAACACATGTTCCTCACATTTCTGTGGCAGAAAGTTCTGGAATCTGAGAGGAGCCACAAATTTCCTTCCACCCAGCGTTCCCTCAAGTCTCCCGATAAAAATGATACCTCACTTGCGTGGGTAGGCCTAGCGCCGGCGACAGGAAACACCCCAAAGCGCAACGTGGACACGTCCAAAATTTTGGAAGAAAACAGAGGTGTTTTTTGCGAAGTGCCTACCTGTAGATTTTGGCCTCTAGCTCAGCCGGCACCTAGGGAAACCTACCAAACCTGTGCATTTCTGAAAACTAGAGACCTGGGGGAATCCAACATGGGGTGACTTGCAGGGCTCAGACCAGGTTCTGTTACCCAGAATCCTTTGCAAACCTCAACATTTGGCTAAAAAAACACATGTTCCTCACATTTCTGTGGCAGAAAGTTCTGGAATCTGAGAGGAGCCACAAATTTCCTTCCACCCAGCGTTCCCCCAAGTCTCCCTATAAAAATGATACCTCACTTGCGTGGGTAGGCCTAGCGCCCGCGACAGGAAACACCCCAAAGCGCAACGTGGACACATCCAAAATTTTGGAAGAAAACAGAGGTGTTTTTTGCGAAGTGCCTACCTGTAGATTTTGGCCTCTAGCTCAGCCGGCACCTAGGGAAACCTACCAAACCTGTGCATTTCTGAAAACTAGAGACCTTGGGGAATCCAACATGGGCTGACTTGCGGGGCTCGGACCAGGTTCTGTTACCCAGAATCCTTTGCAAACCTCAAAATTTGGCTAAAAAAACACATGTTCCTCACATTTCTGTGGCAGAAAGTTCTTGAATCTGAGAGGAGCCACAAATGTCCTTCCACCCAGCGTTCCCCCAAGTCTCCCGATAAAAATGATACCTAACTTGTGTGGGTAGGCCTAGCGCCGGCGACAGGAAACACCCCAAAGCGCAACGTGGACACGTCCAAAATTTTGGAAGAGAACAGAGGTGTTTTTTGCGAAGTGCCTACCTGTAGATTTTGGCCTCTAGCTCAGCCGGCACCTAGGGAAACCTACCAAACCTGTGCATTTCTGAAAACTAGAGACCTTGGGGAATCCAACATGGGGTGACTTGCGGGGTTCGGACCAGGTTCTGTTACCCAGAATCCTTTGCAAACCTCAAAATTTGGCTAAAAAAACACATGTTCCTCACATTTCTGTGGCAGAAAGTTCTGGAATCTGAGAGGAGCCACAAATTTCCTTCCACCCAGCGTTCCCCCAAGTCTCCCGATAAAAATGATACCTCACTTGCGTGGGTACGCCTAGCGCCGGCGACAGGAAACACCCCAAAGCGCAACGTGGACACGTCCAAAATTTTGGAAGAAAACAGAGGTGTTTTTTGCGAAGTGCCTACCTGTAGATTTTGGCCTCTAGCTCAGCCGGCACCTAGGGAAACCTACCAAACCTGTGCATTTCTGAAAACTAGAGACCTAGGGGAATCCAAGGAGGGGTGACTTGCGGGGCTCGGACCAGGTTCTGTTACCCCGAATCCTTTGCAAACCTCAAAATTTGGCTAAAAAAACACATGTTCCTCACATTTCTGTGGCAGAAAGTTCTGGAATCTGAGAGGAGCCACAAATTTCCTTCCACCCAGCGTTCCCCCAAGTCTCCCAATAAAAATGATACCTCACTTGCGTGGGTAGGCCTAGCGCCCGCGACAGGAAACACCCCAAAGCGCAACGTGGACACATCCAAAATTTTGGAAGAAAACAGAGGTGTTTTTTGCGAAGTGCCTACCTGTAGATTTTGGCCTCTAGCTCAGCCGGCACCTAGGGAAACCTACCAAACCTGTGCATTTCTGAAAACTAGAGACCTTGGGGAATCCAACATGGGGTGACTTGCGGGGCTCGGACCAGGTTCTGTTACCCAGAATCCTTTGCAAACCTCAAAATTTGGCTAAAAAAACACATGTTCCTCACATTTCTGTGGCAGAAAGTTATTGAATCTGAGAGGAGCCACAAATGTCCTTCCACCCAGCGTTCCCCCAAGTCTCCCGATAAAAATGATACCTCACTTGCGTGGGTAGGCCTAGCGCCGGCGACAGGAAACACCCCAAAGCGCAACGTGGACACGTCCAAAATTTTGGAAGAAAACAGAGGTGTTTTTTGCGAAGTGCCTACCTGTAGATTTTGGCCTCTAGCTCAGCCGGCACCTAGGAAAACCTACCAAACCTGTGCATTTCTGAAAACTAGAGACCTAGGGGAATCCAAGATGGGGTGACTTGCGGGGCTCGGACCAGGTTCTGTTACCCAGAATCCTTTGCAAACCTCAAAATTTGGCAAAAAAAACACATGTTCCTCACATTTCTGTGGCAGAAAGTTCTGGAATCTGAGAGGAGCCACAAATTTCCTTCCACCCAGCGTTCCCCCAAGTCTCCCGATAAAAATGATACCTCACTTGCGTGGGTAGGCCTAGCGCCGGCGACAGGAAACACCCCAAAGCGCAACGTGGACACGTCCAAAATTTTGGAAGAAAACAGAGGTGTTTTTTGCGAAGTGCCTACCTGTAGATTTTGGCCTCTAGCTCAGCCGGCACCTAGGGAAACCTACCAAACCTGTGCATTTCTGAAAACTAGAGACCTAGGGGAATCCAAGATGGGGTGACTTGCGGGGCTCGGACCAGGTTCTGTTACCCAGAATCCTTTGCAAACCTCAAAATTGGGCTAAAAAAACACATGTTCCTCACATTTCTGTGGCAGAAAGTTCTGGAATCTGAGAGGAGCCACAAATTTCCTTCCACCCAGCGTTCCCTCAAGTCTCCCGATAAAAATGATACCTCACTTGCGTGGGTAGGCCTAGCGCCGGCGACAGGAAACACCCCAAAGCGCAACGTGGACACGTCCAAAATTTTGGAAGAAAACAGAGGTGTTTTTTGCGAAGTGCCTACCTGTAGATTTTGGCCTCTAGCTCAGCCGGCACCTAGGGAAACCTACCAAACCTGTGCATTTCTGAAAACTAGAGACCTAGGGGAATCCAAGGAGGGGTGACTTGCGGGGCTCGGACCAGGTTCTGTTACCCCGAATCCTATGCAAACCTCAAAATTTGGCTAAAAAAACACATGTTCCTCACATTTCTGTGGCAGAAAGTTCTGGAATCTGAGAGGAGCCACAAATTTCCTTCCACCCAGCGTTCCCCCAAGTCTCCCGATAAAAATGATACCTCACTTGCGTCGGTAGGCTAGCGCCCGCGACAGGAAACACCCCAAAGCGCAACGTGGACACATCCAAAATTTTGGAAGAAAACAGAGGTGTTTTTTGCGAAGTGCCTACCTGTAGATTTTGGCCTCTAGCTCAGCCGGCACCTAGGGAAACCTACCAAACCTGTGCATTTCTGAAAACTAGAGACCTGGGGGAATCCAACATGGGGTGACTTGCGGGCTCGGACCAGGTTCTGTTACCCAGAATCCTTTGCAAACCTCAAAATTTGGCTAAAAAAACACATGTTCCTCACATTTCTGTGGCAGAAAGTTCTGGAATCTGAGAGGAGCCACAAATTTCCTTCCACCCAGCGTTCCCCCAAGTCTCCCGATAAAAATGATACCTCACTTGCGTGGGTAGGCCTAGCGCCCGCGACAGGAAACACCCCAAAGCGCAACGTGGACACATCCAAAATTTTGGAAGAAAACAGAGGTGTTTTTTGCGAAGTGCCTACCTGTAGATTTTGGCCTCTAGCTCAGCCGGCACCTAGGGAAACCTACCAAACCTGTGCATTTCTGAAAACTAGAGACCTTGGGGAATCCAACATGGGGTGACTTGCGGGGCTCGGACCAGGTTCTGTTACCCAGAATCCTTTGCAAACCTCAAAATTTGGCTAAAAAAACACATGTTCCTCACATTTCTGTGGCAGAAAGTTCTTGAATCTGAGAGGAGCCACAAATGTCCTTCCACCCAGCGTTCCCCCAAGTCTCCCGATAAAAATGATACCTCACTTGCGTGGGTATGCCTAGCGCCGGCGACAGGAAACACCCCAAAGCGCAACGTGGACACGTCCAAAATTTTGGAAGAGAACAGAGGTGTTTTTTGCGAAGTGCCTACCTGTAGATTTTGGCCTCTAGCTCAGCCGGCACCTAGGGAAACCTACCAAACCTGTGCATTTCTGAAAACTAGAGACCTTGGGGAATCCAACATGGGGTGACTTGCGGGGTTCGGACCAGGTTCTGTTACCCAGAATCCTTTGCAAACCTCAAAATTTGGCTAAAAAAACACATGTTCCTCACATTTCTGTGGCAGAAAGTTCTGGAATCTGAGAGGAGCCACAAATTTCCTTCCACCCAGCGTTCCCCCAAGTCTCCCGATAAAAATGATACCTCACTTGCGTGGGTACGCCTAGCGCCGGCGACAGGAAACACCCCAAAGCGCAACGTGGACACGTCCAAAATTTTGGAAGAAAACAGAGGTGTTTTTTGCGAACTGCCTACCTGTAGATTTTGGCCTCTAGCTCAGCCGGCACCTAGGGAAACCTACCAAACCTGTGCATTTCTGAAAACTAGAGACCTAGGGGAATCCAAGGAGGGGTGACTTGCGGGGCTCGGACCAGGTTCTGTTACCCCGAATCCTTTGCAAACCTCAAAATTTGGCTAAAAAAACACATGTTCCTCACATTTCTGTGGCAGAAAGTTCTGGAATCTGAGAGGAGCCACAAATTTCCTTCCACCCAGCGTTCCCCCAAGTCTCCCGATAAAAATGATACCTCACTTGCGTGGGTAGGCCTAGCGCCCGCGACAGGAAACACCCCAAAGCGCAACGTGGACACATCCAAAATTTTGGAAGAAAACAGAGGTGTTTTTTGCGAAGTGCCTACCTGTAGATTTTGGCCTCTAGCTCAGCCGGCACCTAGGGAAACCTACCAAACCTGTGCATTTCTGAAAACTAGAGACCTTGGGGAATCCAACATGGGGTGACTTGCGGGGCTCGGACCAGGTTCTGTTACCCAGAATCCTTTGCAAACCTCAAAATTTGGCTAAAAAAACACATGTTCCTCACATTTCTGTGGCAGAAAGTTCTTGAATCTGAGAGGAGCCACAAATGTCCTTCCACCCAGCGTTCCCCCAAGTCTCCCGATAAAAATGATACCTCACTTGCGTGGGTAGGCCTAGCGCCGGCGACAGGAAACACCCCAAAGCGCAACGTGGACACGTCCAAAATTTTGGAAGAAAACAGAGGTGTTTTTTGCGAAGTGCCTACCTGTAGATTTTGGCCTCTAGCTCAGCCGGCACCTAGGAAAACCTACCAAACCTGTGCATTTCTGAAAACTAGAGACCTAGGGGAATCCAAGATGGGGTGACTTGCGGGGCTCGGACCAGGTTCTGTTACCCAGAATCCTTTGCAAACCTCAAAATTTGGCAAAAAAAACACATGTTCCTCACATTTCTGTGGCAGAAAGTTCTGGAATCTGAGAGGAGCCACAAATTTCCTTCCACCCAGCGTTCCCCCAAGTCTCCCGATAAAAATGATACCTCACTTGCGTGGGTAGGCCTAGCGCCGGCGACAGGAAACACCCCAAAGCGCAACGTGGACACGTCCAAAATTTTGGAAGAAAACAGAGGTGTTTTTTGCGAAGTGCCTACCTGTAGATTTTGGCCTCTAGCTCAGCCGGCACCTAGGGAAACCTACCAAACCTGTGCATTTCTGAAAACTAGAGACCTAGGGGAATCCAAGATGGGGTGACTTGCGGGGCTCGGACCAGGTTCTGTTACCCAGAATCCTTTGCAAACCTCAAAATTGGGCTAAAAAAACACATGTTCCTCACATTTCTGTGGCAGAAAGTTCTGGAATCTGAGAGGAGCCACAAATTTCCTTCCACCCAGCGTTCCCTCAAGTCTCCCGATAAAAATGATACCTCACTTGCGTGGGTAGGCCTAGCGCCGGCGACAGGAAACACCCCAAAGCGCAACGTGGACACGTCCAAAATTTTGGAAGAAAACAGAGGTGTTTTTTGCGAAGTGCCTACCTGTAGATTTTGGCCTCTAGCTCAGCCGGCACCTAGGGAAACCTACCAAACCTGTGCATTTCTGAAAACTAGAGACCTAGGGGAATCCAAGGAGGGGTGACTTGCGGGGCTCGGACCAGGTTCTGTTACCCCGAATCCTATGCAAACCTCAAAATTTGGCTAAAAAAACACATGTTCCTCACATTTCTGTGGCAGAAAGTTCTGGAATCTGAGAGGAGCCACAAATTTCCTTCCACCCAGCGTTCCCCCAAGTCTCCCAATAAAAATGATACCTCACTTGCGTCGGTAGGCTAGCGCCCGCGACAGGAAGCACCCCAAAGCGCAACGTGGACACATCCAAAATTTTGGAAGAAAACAGAGGTGTTTTTTGCGAAGTGCCTACCTGTAGATTTTGGCCTCTAGCTCAGCCGGCACCTAGGGAAACCTACCAAACCTGTGCATTTCTGAAAACTAAAGACCTGGGGGAATCCAACATGGGGTGACTTGCGGGCTCGGACCAGGTTCTGTTACCCAGAATCCTTTGCAAACCTCAAAATTTGGCTAAAAAATCACATGTTCCTCACATTTCTGTGGCAGAAAGTTCTGGAATCTGAGAGGAGCCACAAATTTCCTTCCACCCAGCGTTTCCCCAAGTCTCCCGATAAAAATGATACCTCACTTGCGTGGGTAGGCCTAGCGCCCGCGACAGGAAACACCCCAAAGCGCAACGTGGACACGTCCAAAATTTTGGAAGAAAACAGAGGTGTTTTTTGCGAAGTGCCTACCTGTAGATTTTGGCCTCTAGCTCAGCCGGCACCTAGGGAAACCTACCAAACCTGTGCATTTCTGAAAACTAGAGACCTAGGGGAATCCAAGATGGGGTGACTTGCGGGGCTCGGACCAGGTTCTGTTACCCAGAATCCTTTGCAAACCTCAAAATTGGGCTAAAAAAACACATGTTCCTCACATTTCTGTGGCAGAAAGTTCTGGAATCTGAGAGGAGCCACAAATTTCCTTCCACCCAGCGTTCCCTCAAGTCTCCCGATAAAAATGATACCTCACTTGCGTGGGTAGGCCTAGCGCCGGCGACAGGAAACACCCCAAAGCGCAACGTGGACACGTCCAAAATTTTGGAAGAAAACAGAGGTGTTTTTTGCGAAGTGCCTACCTGTAGATTTTGGCCTCTAGCTCAGCCGGCACCTAGGGAAACCTACCAAACCTGTGCATTTCTGAAAACTAGAGACCTGGGGGAATCCAACATGGGGTGACTTGCGGGCTCGGACCAGGTTCTGTTACCCAGAATCCTTTGCAAACCTCAAAATTTGGCTAAAAAAACACATGTTCCTCACATTTCTGTGGCAGAAAGTTCTGGAATCTGAGAGGAGCCACAAATTTCCTTCCACCCAGCGTTTCCCCAAGTCTCCCGATAAAAATGATACCTCACTTGCGTGGGTAGGCCTAGCGCCCGCGACAGGAAACACCCCAAAGCGCAACGTGGACACTTCCAAAATTTTGGAAGAAAACAGAGGTGTTTTTTGCGAAGTGCCTACCTGTAGATTTTGGCCTCTAGCTCAGCCGGCACCTAGGGAAACCTACCAAACCTGTGCATTTCTGAAAACTAGAGACCTAGGGGAATCCAAGCAGGGGTGACTTGCGGGGCTTGGACCAGGTTCTGTTACCCAGAATCCTTTGCAAACCTCAAAATTTGGCTAAAAAAACACATGTTCCTCACATTTCTGTGGCAGAAAGTTCTGGAATCTGAGAGGAGCCACAAATTTCCTTCCACCCAGTGTTCCCCCAAGTCTCCCGATAAAAATGATACCTCACTTGCGTGGGTAGGCCTAGAGCCCGCAACAGGAAACACCCCAAAGCGCAACGTGGACACATCCAAAATTTTGGAAGAAAACAGAGGTGTTTTTTGCGAAGTGCCTACCTGTAGATTTTGGCCTCTAGCTCAGCCGGCACCTAGGGAAACCTACCAAACCTGTGCATTTCTGAAAACTAGAGACCTAGGGGAATCCAAGATGGGGTGACTTGCGGGGCTCGGACCAGGTTCTGTTACCCAGAATCCTTTGCAAACCTCAAAATTTGGCTAAAAAAACACATGTTCCTCACATTTCTGTGGCAGAAAGTTCTGGAATCTGAGAGGAGCCACAAATTTCCTTCCACCCAGCGTTTCCCCAAGTCTCCCGATAAAAATGATACCTCACTTGCGTGGGTAGGCCTAGCGCCCGCGACAGGAAACACCCCAAAGCGCAACGTGGACACGTCCAAAATTTTGGAAGAAAACAGAGGTGTTTTTTGCGAAGTGCCTACCTGTAGATTTTGGCCTCTAGCTCAGCCGGCACCTAGGGAAACCTACCAAACCTGTGCATTTCTGAAAACTAGAGACCTAGGGGAATCCAAGATGGGGTGACTTGCGGGGCTCGGACCAGGTTCTGTTACCCAGAATCCTTTGCAAACCTCAAAATTGGGCTAAAAAAACACATGTTCCTCACATTTCTGTGGCAGAAAGTTCTGGAATCTGAGAGGAGCCACAAATTTCCTTCCACCCAGCGTTCCCTCAAGTCTCCCGATAAAAATGATACCTCACTTGCGTGGGTAGGCCTAGCGCCGGCGACAGGAAACACCCCAAAGCGCAACGTGGACACGTCCAAAATTTTGGAAGAAAACAGAGGTGTTTTTTGCGAAGTGCCTACCTGTAGATTTTGGCCTCTAGCTCAGCCGGCACCTAGGGAAACCTACCAAACCTGTGCATTTCTGAAAACTAGAGACCTAGGGGAATCCAAGATGGGGTGACTTGCGGGGTTCGGACCAGGTTCTGTTACCCAGAATCTTTTGCAAACCTCAAAATTTGGCTAAAAAAACACATGTTCCTCACATTTCTGTGGCAGAAAGTTCTGGAATCTGAGAGGAGCCACAAATTTCCTTCCACACAGCGTTCCCCCAAGTCTCCCGATAAAAATGATACCTCACTTGCGTGGGTACGCCTAGCGCCGGCGACAGGAAACACCCCAAAGCGCAACGTGGACACGTCCAAAATTTTGGAAGAAAACAGAGGTGTTTTTTGCGAAGTGCCTACCTGTAGATTTTGGCCTCTAGCTCAGCCGGCACCTAGGGAAACCTACCAAACCTGTGCATTTCTGAAAACTAGAGACCTAGGGGAATCCAAGGAGGGGTGACTTGCGGGGCTCGGACCAGGTTCTGTTACCCAGAATCCTTTGCAAACCTCAAAATTTGGCAAAAAAAACACATGTTCCTCACATTTCTGTGGCAGAAAGTTCTGGAATCTGAGAGGAGCCACAAATTTCCTTCCACCCAGCGTTCCCCCAAGTCTCCCGATAAAAATGATACCTCACTTGCGTGGGTAGGCCTAGCGCCGGCGACAGGAAACACCCCAAAGCGCAACGTGGACACGTCCAAAATTTTGGAAGAAAACAGAGGTGTTTTTTGCGAAGTGCCTACCTGTAGATTTTGGCCTCTAGCTCAGCCGGCACCTAGGGAAACCTACCAAACCTGTGCATTTCTGAAAACTAGAGACCTAGGGGAATCCAAGATGGGGTGACTTGCGGGGCTCGGACCAGGTTCTGTTACCCAGAATCCTTTGCAAACCTCAAAATTGGGCTAAAAAAACACATGTTCCTCACATTTCTGTGGCAGAAAGTTCTGGAATCTGAGAGGAGCCACAAATTTCCTTCCACCCAGCGTTCCCTCAAGTCTCCCGATAAAAATGATACCTCACTTGCGTGGGTAGGCCTAGCGCCGGCGACAGGAAACACCCCAAAGCGCAACGTGGACACGTCCAAAATTTTGGAAGAAAACAGAGGTGTTTTTTGCGAAGTGCCTACCTGTAGATTTTGGCCTCTAGCTCAGCCGGCACCTAGGGAAACCTACCAAACCTGTGCATTTCTGAAAACTAGAGACCTAGGGGAATCCAAGGAGGGGTGACTTGCGGGGCTCGGACCAGGTTCTGTTACCCCGAATCCTATGCAAACCTCAAAATTTGGCTAAAAAAACACATGTTCCTCACATTTCTGTGGCAGAAAGTTCTGGAATCTGAGAGGAGCCACAAATTTCCTTCCACCCAGCGTTCCCCCAAGTCTCCCGATAAAAATGATACCTCACTTGCGTCGGTAGGCTAGCGCCCGCGACAGGAAACACCCCAAAGCGCAACGTGGACACATCCAAAATTTTGGAAGAAAACAGAGGTGTTTTTTGCGAAGTGCCTACCTGTAGATTTTGGCCTCTAGCTCAGCCGGCACCTAGGGAAACCTACCAAACCTGTGCATTTCTGAAAACTAGAGACCTGGGGGAATCCAACATGGGGTGACTTGCGGGCTCGGACCAGGTTCTGTTACCCAGAATCCTTTGCAAACCTCAAAATTTGGCTAAAAAAACACATGTTCCTCACATTTCTGTGGCAGAAAGTTCTGGAATCTGAGAGGAGCCACAAATTTCCTTCCACCCAGCGTTCCCCCAAGTCTCCCGATAAAAATGATACCTCACTTGCGTGGGTAGGCCTAGCGCCCGCGACAGGAAACACCCCAAAGCGCAACGTGGACACATCCAAAATTTTGGAAGAAAACAGAGGTGTTTTTTGCGAAGTGCCTACCTGTAGATTTTGGCCTCTAGCTCAGCCGGCACCTAGGGAAACCTACCAAACCTGTGCATTTCTGAAAACTAGAGACCTTGGGGAATCCAACATGGGGTGACTTGCGGGGCTCGGACCAGGTTCTGTTACCCAGAATCCTTTGCAAACCTCAAAATTTGGCTAAAAAAACACATGTTCCTCACATTTCTGTGGCAGAAAGTTCTTGAATCTGAGAGGAGCCACAAATGTCCTTCCACCCAGCGTTCCCCCAAGTCTCCCGATAAAAATGATACCTCACTTGCGTGGGTATGCCTAGCGCCGGCGACAGGAAACACCCCAAAGCGCAACGTGGACACGTCCAAAATTTTGGAAGAGAACAGAGGTGTTTTTTGCGAAGTGCCTACCTGTAGATTTTGGCCTCTAGCTCAGCCGGCACCTAGGGAAACCTACCAAACCTGTGCATTTCTGAAAACTAGAGACCTTGGGGAATCCAACATGGGGTGACTTGCGGGGTTCGGACCAGGTTCTGTTACCCAGAATCCTTTGCAAACCTCAAAATTTGGCTAAAAAAACACATGTTCCTCACATTTCTGTGGCAGAAAGTTCTGGAATCTGAGAGGAGCCACAAATTTCCTTCCACCCAGCGTTCCCCCAAGTCTCCCGATAAAAATGATACCTCACTTGCGTGGGTACGCCTAGCGCCGGCGACAGGAAACACCCCAAAGCGCAACGTGGACACGTCCAAAATTTTGGAAGAAAACAGAGGTGTTTTTTGCGAACTGCCTACCTGTAGATTTTGGCCTCTAGCTCAGCCGGCACCTAGGGAAACCTACCAAACCTGTGCATTTCTGAAAACTAGAGACCTAGGGGAATCCAAGGAGGGGTGACTTGCGGGGCTCGGACCAGGTTCTGTTACCCCGAATCCTTTGCAAACCTCAAAATTTGGCTAAAAAAACACATGTTCCTCACATTTCTGTGGCAGAAAGTTCTGGAATCTGAGAGGAGCCACAAATTTCCTTCCACCCAGCGTTCCCCCAAGTCTCCCGATAAAAATGATACCTCACTTGCGTGGGTAGGCCTAGCGCCCGCGACAGGAAACACCCCAAAGCGCAACGTGGACACATCCAAAATTTTGGAAGAAAACAGAGGTGTTTTTTGCGAAGTGCCTACCTGTAGATTTTGGCCTCTAGCTCAGCCGGCACCTAGGGAAACCTACCAAACCTGTGCATTTCTGAAAACTAGAGACCTTGGGGAATCCAACATGGGGTGACTTGCGGGGCTCGGACCAGGTTCTGTTACCCAGAATCCTTTGCAAACCTCAAAATTTGGCTAAAAAAACACATGTTCCTCACATTTCTGTGGCAGAAAGTTCTTGAATCTGAGAGGAGCCACAAATGTCCTTCCACCCAGCGTTCCCCCAAGTCTCCCGATAAAAATGATACCTCACTTGCGTGGGTAGGCCTAGCGCCGGCGACAGGAAACACCCCAAAGCGCAACGTGGACACGTCCAAAATTTTGGAAGAAAACAGAGGTGTTTTTTGCGAAGTGCCTACCTGTAGATTTTGGCCTCTAGCTCAGCCGGCACCTAGGAAAACCTACCAAACCTGTGCATTTCTGAAAACTAGAGACCTAGGGGAATCCAAGATGGGGTGACTTGCGGGGCTCGGACCAGGTTCTGTTACCCAGAATCCTTTGCAAACCTCAAAATTTGGCAAAAAAAACACATGTTCCTCACATTTCTGTGGCAGAAAGTTCTGGAATCTGAGAGGAGCCACAAATTTCCTTCCACCCAGCGTTCCCCCAAGTCTCCCGATAAAAATGATACCTCACTTGCGTGGGTAGGCCTAGCGCCGGCGACAGGAAACACCCCAAAGCGCAACGTGGACACGTCCAAAATTTTGGAAGAAAACAGAGGTGTTTTTTGCGAAGTGCCTACCTGTAGATTTTGGCCTCTAGCTCAGCCGGCACCTAGGGAAACCTACCAAACCTGTGCATTTCTGAAAACTAGAGACCTAGGGGAATCCAAGATGGGGTGACTTGCGGGGCTCGGACCAGGTTCTGTTACCCAGAATCCTTTGCAAACCTCAAAATTGGGCTAAAAAAACACATGTTCCTCACATTTCTGTGGCAGAAAGTTCTGGAATCTGAGAGGAGCCACAAATTTCCTTCCACCCAGCGTTCCCTCAAGTCTCCCGATAAAAATGATACCTCACTTGCGTGGGTAGGCCTAGCGCCGGCGACAGGAAACACCCCAAAGCGCAACGTGGACACGTCCAAAATTTTGGAAGAAAACAGAGGTGTTTTTTGCGAAGTGCCTACCTGTAGATTTTGGCCTCTAGCTCAGCCGGCACCTAGGGAAACCTACCAAACCTGTGCATTTCTGAAAACTAGAGACCTAGGGGAATCCAAGGAGGGGTGACTTGCGGGGCTCGGACCAGGTTCTGTTACCCCGAATCCTATGCAAACCTCAAAATTTGGCTAAAAAAACACATGTTCCTCACATTTCTGTGGCAGAAAGTTCTGGAATCTGAGAGGAGCCACAAATTTCCTTCCACCCAGCGTTCCCCCAAGTCTCCCAATAAAAATGATACCTCACTTGCGTCGGTAGGCTAGCGCCCGCGACAGGAAGCACCCCAAAGCGCAACGTGGACACATCCAAAATTTTGGAAGAAAACAGAGGTGTTTTTTGCGAAGTGCCTACCTGTAGATTTTGGCCTCTAGCTCAGCCGGCACCTAGGGAAACCTACCAAACCTGTGCATTTCTGAAAACTAAAGACCTGGGGGAATCCAACATGGGGTGACTTGCGGGCTCGGACCAGGTTCTGTTACCCAGAATCCTTTGCAAACCTCAAAATTTGGCTAAAAAATCACATGTTCCTCACATTTCTGTGGCAGAAAGTTCTGGAATCTGAGAGGAGCCACAAATTTCCTTCCACCCAGCGTTTCCCCAAGTCTCCCGATAAAAATGATACCTCACTTGCGTGGGTAGGCCTAGCGCCCGCGACAGGAAACACCCCAAAGCGCAACGTGGACACGTCCAAAATTTTGGAAGAAAACAGAGGTGTTTTTTGCGAAGTGCCTACCTGTAGATTTTGGCCTCTAGCTCAGCCGGCACCTAGGGAAACCTACCAAACCTGTGCATTTCTGAAAACTAGAGACCTAGGGGAATCCAAGATGGGGTGACTTGCGGGGCTCGGACCAGGTTCTGTTACCCAGAATCCTTTGCAAACCTCAAAATTGGGCTAAAAAAACACATGTTCCTCACATTTCTGTGGCAGAAAGTTCTGGAATCTGAGAGGAGCCACAAATTTCCTTCCACCCAGCGTTCCCTCAAGTCTCCCGATAAAAATGATACCTCACTTGCGTGGGTAGGCCTAGCGCCGGCGACAGGAAACACCCCAAAGCGCAACGTGGACACGTCCAAAATTTTGGAAGAAAACAGAGGTGTTTTTTGCGAAGTGCCTACCTGTAGATTTTGGCCTCTAGCTCAGCCGGCACCTAGGGAAACCTACCAAACCTGTGCATTTCTGAAAACTAGAGACCTGGGGGAATCCAACATGGGGTGACTTGCGGGCTCGGACCAGGTTCTGTTACCCAGAATCCTTTGCAAACCTCAAAATTTGGCTAAAAAAACACATGTTCCTCACATTTCTGTGGCAGAAAGTTCTGGAATCTGAGAGGAGCCACAAATTTCCTTCCACCCAGCGTTTCCCCAAGTCTCCCGATAAAAATGATACCTCACTTGCGTGGGTAGGCCTAGCGCCCGCGACAGGAAACACCCCAAAGCGCAACGTGGACACTTCCAAAATTTTGGAAGAAAACAGAGGTGTTTTTTGCGAAGTGCCTACCTGTAGATTTTGGCCTCTAGCTCAGCCGGCACCTAGGGAAACCTACCAAACCTGTGCATTTCTGAAAACTAGAGACCTAGGGGAATCCAAGCAGGGGTGACTTGCGGGGCTTGGACCAGGTTCTGTTACCCAGAATCCTTTGCAAACCTCAAAATTTGGCTAAAAAAACACATGTTCCTCACATTTCTGTGGCAGAAAGTTCTGGAATCTGAGAGGAGCCACAAATTTCCTTCCACCCAGTGTTCCCCCAAGTCTCCCGATAAAAATGATACCTCACTTGCGTGGGTAGGCCTAGAGCCCGCAACAGGAAACACCCCAAAGCGCAACGTGGACACATCCAAAATTTTGGAAGAAAACAGAGGTGTTTTTTGCGAAGTGCCTACCTGTAGATTTTGGCCTCTAGCTCAGCCGGCACCTAGGGAAACCTACCAAACCTGTGCATTTCTGAAAACTAGAGACCTAGGGGAATCCAAGATGGGGTGACTTGCGGGGCTCGGACCAGGTTCTGTTACCCAGAATCCTTTGCAAACCTCAAAATTTGGCTAAAAAAACACATGTTCCTCACATTTCTGTGGCAGAAAGTTCTGGAATCTGAGAGGAGCCACAAATTTCCTTCCACCCAGCGTTTCCCCAAGTCTCCCGATAAAAATGATACCTCACTTGCGTGGGTAGGCCTAGCGCCCGCGACAGGAAACACCCCAAAGCGCAACGTGGACACGTCCAAAATTTTGGAAGAAAACAGAGGTGTTTTTTGCGAAGTGCCTACCTGTAGATTTTGGCCTCTAGCTCAGCCGGCACCTAGGGAAACCTACCAAACCTGTGCATTTCTGAAAACTAGAGACCTAGGGGAATCCAAGATGGGGTGACTTGCGGGGCTCGGACCAGGTTCTGTTACCCAGAATCCTTTGCAAACCTCAAAATTGGGCTAAAAAAACACATGTTCCTCACATTTCTGTGGCAGAAAGTTCTGGAATCTGAGAGGAGCCACAAATTTCCTTCCACCCAGCGTTCCCTCAAGTCTCCCGATAAAAATGATACCTCACTTGCGTGGGTAGGCCTAGCGCCGGCGACAGGAAACACCCCAAAGCGCAACGTGGACACGTCCAAAATTTTGGAAGAAAACAGAGGTGTTTTTTGCGAAGTGCCTACCTGTAGATTTTGGCCTCTAGCTCAGCCGGCACCTAGGGAAACCTACCAAACCTGTGCATTTCTGAAAACTAGAGACCTAGGGGAATCCAAGATGGGGTGACTTGCGGGGTTCGGACCAGGTTCTGTTACCCAGAATCTTTTGCAAACCTCAAAATTTGGCTAAAAAAACACATGTTCCTCACATTTCTGTGGCAGAAAGTTCTGGAATCTGAGAGGAGCCACAAATTTCCTTCCACACAGCGTTCCCCCAAGTCTCCCGATAAAAATGATACCTCACTTGCGTGGGTACGCCTAGCGCCGGCGACAGGAAACACCCCAAAGCGCAACGTGGACACGTCCAAAATTTTGGAAGAAAACAGAGGTGTTTTTTGCGAAGTGCCTACCTGTAGATTTTGGCCTCTAGCTCAGCCGGCACCTAGGGAAACCTACCAAACCTGTGCATTTCTGAAAACTAGAGACCTAGGGGAATCCAAGGAGGGGTGACTTGCGGGGCTCGGACCAGGTTCTGTTACCCCGAATCCTTTGCAAACCTCAAAATTTGGCTAAAAAAACACATGTTCCTCACATTTCTGTGGCAGAAAGTTCTGGAATCTGAGAGGAGCCACAAATTTCCTTCCACCCAGCGTTCCCCCAAGTCTCCCGATAAAAATGATACCTCACTTGCGTGGGTAGGCCTAGCGCCCGCGACAGGAAACACCCCAAAGCGCAACGTGGACACATCCAAAATTTTGGAAGAAAACAGAGGTGTTTTTTGCGAAGTGCCTACCTGTAGATTTTGGCCTCTAGCTCAGCCGGCACCTAGGGAAACCTACCAAACCTGTGCATTTCTGAAAACTAGAGACCTTGGGGAATCCAACATGGGGTGACTTGCGGGGCTCGGACCAGGTTCTGTTACCCAGAATCCTTTGCAAACCTCAAAATTTGGCTAAAAAAACACATGTTCCTCACATTTCTGTGGCAGAAAGTTCTTGAATCTGAGAGGAGCCACAAATGTCCTTCCACCCAGCGTTCCCCCAAGTCTCCCGATAAAAATGATACCTCACTTGCGTGGGTAGGCCTATAGCCGGCGACAGGAAACACCCCAAAGCGCAACGTGGACACGTCCAAAATTTTGGAAGAAAACAGAGGTGTTTTTTGCGAAGTGCCTACCTGTAGATTTTGGCCTCTAGCTCAGCCGGCACCTAGGGAAACCTACCAAACCTGTGCATTTCTGAAAACTAGAGACCTAGGGGAATCCAAGATGGGGTGACTTGCGGGGCTCGGACCAGGTTCTGTTACCCAGAATCCTTTGCAAACCTCAAAATTTGGCTAAAAAAACACATGTTCCTCACATTTCTGTGGCAGAAAGTTCTGGAATCTGAGAGGAGCCACAAATTTCCTTCCACCCAGCGTTTCCCCAAGTCTCCCGATAAAAATGATACCTCACTTGCGTGGGTAGGCCTAGCGCCCGCGACAGGAGACACCCCAAAGCGCAACGTGGACACGTCCAAAATTTTGGAAGAAAACAGAGGTGTTTTTTGCGAAGTGCCTACCTGTAGATTTTGGCCTCTAGCTCAGCCGGCACCTAGGGAAACCTACCAAACCTGTGCATTTCTGAAAACTAGAGACCTAGGGGAATCCAAGCAGGGGTGACTTGCGGGGCTTGGACCAGGTTCTGTTACCCAGAATCCTTTGCAAACCTCAAAATTTGGCTGAAAAAACACATGTTCCTCACATTTCTGTGGCAGAAAGTTCTGGAATCTGAGAGGAGCCACAAATTTCCTTCCACCCAGTGTTCCCCCAAGTCTCCCGATAAAAATGATACCTCACTTGCGTGGGTAGGCCTAGAGCCCGCGACAGGAAACACCCCAAAGCGCAACGTGGACACATCCAAAATTTTGGAAGAAAACAGAGGTGTTTTTTGCGAAGTGCCTACCTGTAGATTTTGGCCTCTAGCTCAGCCGGCACCTAGGGAAACCTACCAAACCTGTGCATTTCTGAAAACTAGAGACCTAGGGGAATCCAACATGGGGTGACTTGCAGGGCTCAGACCAGGTTCTGTTACCCAGAATCCTTTGCAAACCTCAAAATTTGGCTAAAAAAACACATGTTCCTCACATTTCTGTGGCAGAAAGTTCTGGAATCTGAGAGGAGCCATAAATTTCCTTCCACCCAGCGTTTCCCCAAGTCTCCCGATAAAAATGATACCTCACTTGCGTGGGTAGGCCTAGCGCCCGCGACAGGAAACACCCCAAAGAGCAACGTGGACACGTCCAAAATTTTGGAAGAAAACAGAGGTGTTTTTTGCGATGTGCCTACCTGTAGATTTTGGCCTCTAGCTCAGCCGGCACCTAGGGAAACCTACCAAACCTGTGCATTTCTGAAAACTAGAGACCTAGGGGAATCCAAGCAGGGGTGACTTGCGGGGCTTGGACCAGGTTCTGTTACCCAGAATCCTTTGCAAACCTCAAAATTTGGCTAAAAAAACACATGTTCCTCACATTTCTGTGGCAGAAAGTTCTGGAATCTGAGAGGAGCCACAAATTTCCTTCTATCCAGCGTTCCCCCAAGTCTCCCGATAACAATGATACCTCACTTGCGTGGGTAGGCCTAGCGCCGGCGACAGGAAACACCCCAAAGCGCAACGTGGACACGTCCAAAATTTTGGAAGAAAACAGAGGTGTTTTTTGCGAAGTGCCTACCTGTAGATTTTGGCCTCTAGCTCAGCCGGCACCTAGGGAAACCTACCAAACCTGTGCATTTCTGAAAACTAGAGACCTAGGGGAATCCAAGGAGGGGTGACTTGCGGGGCTCGGACCAGGTTCTGTTACCCCGAATCCTTTGCAAACCTCAAAATTTGGCTAAAAAAACACATGTTCCTCACATTTCTGTGGCAGAAAGTTCTGGAATCTGAGAGGAGCCACAAATTTCCTTCCACCCAGCGTTCCCCCAAGTCTCCCGATAAAAATGATACCTCACTTGCGTGGGTAGGCCTAGCGCCCGCAACAGGAAACACCCAAAGCGCAACGTGGACACATCCAAAATTTTGGAAGAAAACAGAGGTGTTTTTTGCGAAGTGCCTACCTGTAGATTTTGGCCTCTAGCTCAGCCGGCACCTAGGGAAACCTACCAAACCTGTGCATTTCTGAAAACTAGAGACCTTGGGGAATCCAACATGGGGTGACTTGCGGGGCTCGGACCAGGTTCTGTTACCCAGAATCCTTTGCAAACCTCAAAATTTGGCTAAAAAAACACATGTTCCTCACATTTCTGTGGCAGAAAGTTCTTGAATCTGAGAGGAGCCACAAATGTCCTTCCACCCAGCGTTCCCCCAAGTCTCCCGATAAAAATGATACCTCACTTGCGTGGGTAGGCCTAGCGCCGGCGACAGGAAACACCCCAAAGCGCAACGTGGACACGTCCAAAATTTTGGAAGAAAACAGAGGTGTTTTTTGCGAAGTGCCTACCTGTAGATTTTGGCCTCTAGCTCAGCCGGCACCTAGGAAAACCTACCAAACCTGTGCATTTCTGAAAACTAGAGACCTAGGGGAATCCAAGATGGGGTGACTTGCGGGGCTCGGACCAGGTTCTGTTACCCAGAATCCTTTGCAAACCTCAAAATTTGGCTAAAAAAACACATGTTCCTCACATTTCTGTGGCAGAAAGTTCTGGAATCTGAGAGGAGCCACAAATTTCCTTCCACCCAGCGTTCCCCCAAGTCTCCCGATAAAAATGATACCTCACTTGCGTGGGTAGGCCTAGCGCCGGCGACAGGAAACACCCCAAAGCGCAACGTGGACACGTCCAAAATTTTGGAAGAAAACAGAGGTGTTTTTTGCGAAGTGCCTACCTGTAGATTTTGGCCTCTAGCTCAGCCGGCACCTAGGGAAACCTACCAAACCTGTGCATTTCTGAAAACTAGAGACCTGGGGGAATCCAAGGAGGGGTGACTTGCGGGGCTCGGACCAGGTTCTGTTACCCAGAATCCTTTGCAAACCTCAAAATTTGGCTAAAAAAACACATGTTCCTCACATTTCTGTGGCAGAAAGTTCTGGAATCTGAGAGGAGCCACAAATTTCCTTCCACCCAGCGTTCCCCCAAGTCTCCCGATAAAAATGATACCTCACTTGCGTGGGTAGGCCTAGCGCCGGCGACAGGAAACACCCCAAAGCGCAACGTGGACACGTCCAAAATTTTGGAAGAAAACAGAGGTGTTTTTTGCGAAGTGCCTACCTGTAGATTTTGGCCTCTAGCTCAGCCGGCACCTAGGGAAACCTACCAAACCTGTGCATTTCTGAAAACTAGAGACCTAGGGGAATCCAAGATGGGGTGACTTGCGGGGCTCGGACCAGGTTCTGTTACCCAGAATCCTTTGCAAACCTCAAAATTGGGTTAAAAAAACACATGTTCCTCACATTTCTGTGGCAGAAAGTTCTGGAATGTGAGAGGAGCCACAAATTTCCTTCCACCCAGCTTTCCCTCAAGTCTCCCGATAAAAATGATACCTCACTTGCGTGGGTAGGCCTAGCGCCGGCGACAGGAAACACCCCAAAGCGCAACGTGGACACGTCCAAAATTTTGGAAGAAAACAGAGGTGTTTTTTGCGAAGTGCCTACCTGTAGATTTTGGCCTCTAGCTCAGCCGGCACCTAGGGAAACCTACCAAACCTGTGCATTTCTGAAAACTAGAGACCTGGGGGAATCCAACATGGGGTGACTTGCAGGGCTCAGACCAGGTTCTGTTACCCAGAATCCTTTGCAAACCTCAACATTTGGCTAAAAAAACACATGTTCCTCACATTTCTGTGGCAGAAAGTTCTGGAATCTGAGAGGAGCCTCAAATTTCCTTCCACCCAGCGTTCCCCCAAGTCTCCCGATAAAAATGATACCTCACTTGCGTGGGTAGGCCTAGCGCCCGCGACAGGAAACACCCCAAAGCGCAACGTGGACACATCCAAAATTTTGGAAGAAAACAGAGGTGTTTTTTGCGAAGTGCCTACCTGTAGATTTTGGCCTCTAGCTCAGCCGGCACCTAGGGAAACCTACCAAACCTGTGCATTTCTGAAAACTAGAGACCTTGGGGAATCCAACATGGGGTGACTTGCGGGGCTCGGACCAGGTTCTGTTACCCAGAATCCTTTGCAAACCTCAAAATTTGGCTAAAAAAACACATGTTCCTCACATTTCTGTGGCAGAAAGTTCTTGAATCTGAGAGGAGCCACAAATGTCCTTCCACCCAGCGTTCCCCCAAGTCTCCCGATAAAAATGATACCTCACTTGTGTGGGTAGGCCTAGCGCCGGCGACAGGAAACACCCCAAAGCGCAACGTGGACACGTCCAAAATTTTGGAAGAGAACAGAGGTGTTTTTTGCGAAGTGCCTACCTGTAGATTTTGGCCTCTAGCTCAGCCGGCACCTAGGGAAACCTACCAAACCTGTGCATTTCTGAAAACTAGAGACCTTGGGGAATCCAACATGGGGTGACTTGCGGGGTTCGGACCAGGTTCTGTTACCCAGAATCCTTTGCAAACCTCAAAATTTGGCTAAAAAAACACATGTTCCTCACATTTCTGTGGCAGAAAGTACTGGAATCTGAGAGGAGCCACAAATTTCCTTCCACCCAGCGTTCCCCCAAGTCTCCCGATAAAAATGATACCTCACTTGCGTGGGTACGCCTAGCGCCGGCGACAGGAAACACCCCAAAGCGCAACGTGGACACGTCCAAAATTTTGGAAGAAAACAGAGGTGTTTTTTGCGAAGTGCCTACCTGTAGATTTTGGCCTCTAGCTCAGCCGGCACCTAGGGAAACCTACCAAACCTGTGCATTTCTGAAAACTAGAGACCTAGGGGAATCCAAGGAGGGGTGACTTGCGGGGCTCGGACCAGGTTCTGTTACCCCGAATCCTTTGCAAACCTCAAAATTTGGCTAAAAAAACACATGTTCCTCACATTTCTGTGGCAGAAAGTTCTGGAATCTGAGAGGAGCCACAAATTTCCTTCCACCCAGCGTTCCCCCAAGTCTCCCGATAAAAATGATACCTCACTTGCGTGGGTAGGCCTAGCGCCCCGCGACAGGAAACACCCCAAAGCGCAACGTGGACACATCCAAAATTTTGGAAGAAAACAGAGGTGTTTTTTGCGAAGTGCCTACCTGTAGATTTTGGCCTCTAGCTCAGCCGGCACCTAGGGAAACCTACCAAACCTGTGCATTTCTGAAACTAGAGACCTTGGGGAATCCAACATGGGGTGACTTGCGGGGCTCGGACCAGGTTCTGTTACCCAGAATCCTTTGCAAACCTCAAAATTTGGCTAAAAAAACACATGTTCCTCACATTTCTGTGGCAGAAAGTTCTTGAATCTGAGAGGAGCCACAAATGTCCTTCCACCCAGCGTTCCCCCAAGTCTCCCGATAAAAATGATAGCTCACTTGCGTGGGTAGGCCTAGCGCCGGCGACAGGAAACACCCCAAAGCGCAACGTGGACACGTCCAAAATTTTGGAAGAAAACAGAGGTGTTTTTTGCGAAGTGCCTACCTGTAGATTTTGGCCTCTAGCTCAGCCGGCACCTAGGAAAACCTACCAAACCTGTGCATTTCTGAAAACTAGAGACCTAGGGGAATCCAAGATGGGGTGACTTGCGGGGCTCGGACCAGGTTCTGTTACCCAGAATCCTTTGCAAACCTCAAAATTTGGCAAAAAAAACACATGTTCCTCACATTTCTGTGGCAGAAAGTTCTGGAATCTGAGAGGAGCCACAAATTTCCTTCCACCCAGCGTTCCCCCAAGTCTCCCGATAAAAATGATACCTCACTTGCGTGGGTAGGCCTAGCGCCGGCGACAGGAAACACCCCAAAGCGCAACGTGGACACGTCCAAAATTTTGGAAGAAAACAGAGGTGTTTTTTGCGAAGTGCCTACTGTAGATTTTGGCCTCTAGCTCAGCCGGCACCTAGGGAAACCTACCAAACCTGTGCATTTCTGAAAACTAGAGACCTAGGGGAATCCAAGATGGGGTGACTTGCGGGGCTCGGACCAGGTTCTGTTACCCAGAATCCTTTGCAAACCTCAAAATTGGGCTAAAAAAACACATGTTCCTCACATTTCTGTGGCAGAAAGTTCTGGAATCTGAGAGGAGCCACAAATTTCCTTCCACCCAGCGTTCCCTCAAGTCTCCCGATAAAAATGATACCTCACTTGCGTGGGTAGGCCTAGCGCCGGCGACAGGAAACACCCCAAAGCGCAACGTGGACACGTCCAAAATTTTGGAAGAAAACAGAGGTGTTTTTTGCGAAGTGCCTACCTGTAGATTTTGGCCTCTAGCTCAGCCGGCACCTAGGGAAACCTACCAAACCTGTGCATTTCTGAAAACTAGAGACCTAGGGGAATCCAAGGAGGGGTGACTTGCGGGGCTCGGACCAGGTTCTGTTACCCCGAATCCTATGCAAACCTCAAAATTTGGCTAAAAAAACACATGTTCCTCACATTTCTGTGGCAGAAAGTTCTGGAATCTGAGAGGAGCCACAAATTTCCTTCCACCCAGCGTTCCCCCAAGTCTCCCGATAAAAATGATACCTCACTTGCGTCGGTAGGCTAGCGCCCGCGACAGGAAACACCCCAAAGCGCAACGTGGACACATCCAAAATTTTGGAAGAAAACAGAGGTGTTTTTTGCGAAGTGCCTACCTGTAGATTTTGGCCTCTAGCTCAGCCGGCACCTAGGGAAACCTACCAAACCTGTGCATTTCTGAAAACTAGAGACCTGGGGGAATCCAAGATGGGGTGACTTGCGGGCTCGGACCAGGTTCTGTTACCCAGAATCCTTTGCAAACCTCAAAATTTGGCTAAAAAAACACATGTTCCTCACATTTCTGTGGCAGAAAGTTCTGGAATCTGAGAGGAGCCACAAATTTCCTTCCACCCAGCGTTCCCCCAAGTCTCCCGATAAAAATGATACCTCACTTGCGTGGGTAGGCCTAGCGCCCGCGTCAGGAAACACCCCAAAGCGCAACGTGGACACATCCAAAATTTTGGAAGAAAACAGAGGTGTTTTTTGCGAAGTGCCTACCTGTAGATTTTGGCCTCTAGCTCAGCCGGCACCTAGGGAAACCTACCAAACCTGTGCATTTCTGAAAACTAGAGACCTTGGGGAATCCAACATGGGGTGACTTGCGGGGTTCGGACCAGGTTCTGTTACCCAGAATCCTTTGCAAACCTCAAAATTTGGCTAAAAAAACACATGTTCCTCACATTTCTGTGGCAGAAAGTTCTGGAATCTGAGAGGAGCCACAAATTTCCTTCCACCCAGCGTTCCCCCAAGTCTCCCGATAAAAATGATACCTCACTTGCGTGGGTACGCCTAGCCGCCGGCGACAGGAAACACCCCAAAGCGCAACGTGGACACGTCCAAAATTTGGAAGAAAACAGAGGTGTTTTTTGCGAAGTGCCTACCTGTAGATTTTGGCCTCTAGCTCAGCCGGCACCTAGGGAAACCTACCAAACCTGTGCATTTCTGAAAACTAGAGACCTAGGGGAATCCAAGGAGGGGTGACTTGCGGGGCTCGGACCAGGTTCTGTTACCCCGAATCCTTTGCAAACCTCAAAATTTGGCTAAAAAAACACATGTTCCTCACATTTCTGTGGCAGAAAGTTCTGGAATCTGAGAGGAGCCACAAATTTCCTTCCACCCAGCGTTCCCCCAAGTCTCCCGATAAAAATGATACCTCACTTGCGTGGGTAGGCCTAGCGCCCGCGACAGGAAACACCCCAAAGCGCAACGTGGACACATCCAAAATTTTGGAAGAAAACAGAGGTGTTTTTTGCGAAGTGCCTACCTGTAGATTTTGGCCTCTAGCTCAGCCGGCACCTAGGGAAACCTACCAAACCTGTGCATTTCTGAAAACTAGAGACCTTGGGGAATCCAACATTGGGTGACTTGCGGGGCTCGGACCAGGTTCTGTTACCCAGAATCCTTTGCAAACCTCAAAATTTGGCTAAAAAAACACATGTTCCTCACATTTCTGTGGCAGAAAGTTCTTGAATCTGAGAGGAGCCACAAATGTCCTTCCACCCAGCGTTCCCCCAAGTCTCCCGATAAAAATGATACCTCACTTGCGTGGGTAGGCCTAGCGCCGGCAACAGGAAACACCCCAAAGCGCAACGTGGACACGTCCAAAATTTTGGAAGAAAACAGAGGTGTTTTTTGCGAAGTGCCTACCTGTAGATTTTGGCCTCTAGCTCAGCCGGCACCTAGGAAAACCTACCAAACCTGTGCATTTCTGAAAACTAGAGACCTAGGGGAATCCAAGTTGGGGTGACTTGCGGGGCTCGGACCAGGTTCTGTTACCCAGAATCCTTTGCAAACCTCAAAATTTGGCTAAAAAAACACATGTTCCTCACATTTCTGTGGCAGAAAGTTCTGGAATCTGAGAGGAGCCACAAATTTCCTTCCACCCAGCGTTCCCCCAAGTCTCCCGATAAAAATGATACCTCACTTGCGTGGGTAGGCCTAGCGCCGGCGACAGGAAACACCCCAAAGCGCAACGTGGACACGTCCAAAATTTTGGAAGAAAACAGAGGTGTTTTT
>NW_027150109.1:0-93000 GCF_031143425.1 Pleurodeles waltl | reverse complement strand
ACCGCCGATTCAGGTCGTGCGTTGTTGGTGCGCAGAAGCACGAGGACATCTCCACAAAGACGCACTAGTAACGATCACATTGCCAAAGGCACACAAAGTTGCTGGTGAGGTGTCCCCCGTGGCCCATCACGTATTCTTAGTGTACAATATAAACGGGGCATATGAAAACATGCTAGGTAACGCTTACTGACTTACTCGTAGAAAATACTCCGTTGGGTAGGCCATGATGCTCATTTTACAGAAACTAAACTTCAACAGGAAGCACTTACAAATATAAACGTAGCAGGTGCCCCAGTTGAAGCTCAGCTTCTGGAAAGGACAAGCCACCCTAACTATTGGGCTTGGCAAAGATAAAGCAAGGCTGTGCGCTCATAGATTCCATAGCAGAAAACAATCTAGAATCCTTCCTGGAGGTGAATTGATGATGTACTGGAGCGTAATCTGTATCTGACTGTGACGCGCGGGTTCTATCTTCCTCTCCTGCAGACACAGAGTAGAAGGTTCTCCCTTTATGAATCACCTGTAAGCTCCGCCCGCTGAGCCACGCCCCGTCCACCCTCGTAGTAGGCAAAGGAATTCCCGCCTTTTACCAGGATGATGGACAGCTTTCCAAAACGACACCACTGCGTTTACCGCCGATTCAGGTTGTGCGCAGAAGCACGAGGACATCTCCACAAAGACGCACTAGTAACGATCACATTGCCAAAGGCACACAAGGTTGCTGGAGACGTTTCCCCCGAGGCCCATCACGTAGTCTTAGTGTACAATATAAACGGGGCATATGAAAACATGCTAGGTAACGCTTACTGACTTACTCGTAGAAAATACTCCGTTGGGTAGGCCATGATGCTCATTTTACAGAAACTAAAACTCAACAGGAAGCACTTACAAATATAAACGTAGCAGGTGCCCCAGTTGAAGCTCAGCTTCTGGAAAGGACAAGCCACCCTAACTATTGGGCTTGGCAAAGATAAAGCAAGGCTGTGCGCTCAGAGATCCTATAGCAGAAAAAGATCTAGAATCCTTCCTGGAGGTGAATTGATGATGTACTGGAGCGTAATCTGTATCTGACTGTGACGCGCGGGTTCTATCTTCCTCTCCTGCAGACACAGAGTAGAAGGTTCTCCCTTTATGAATCACCTGTAAGCTCCGCCCACTGAGCCACGCCCCGTCCTCCCTCGTAGTAGGCAAAGGAATTCCCGCCTTTTACCAGGATGATGGACAGCTTTCCAAAACGACACCACTGCGTTTACTGCCGATTCAGGTCGTGCGTTGTTGGTGCGCAGAAGCACGAGGACATCTCCACAAAGACGCACTAGTAACGATCACATTGCCAAAGGCACACAAGGTTGCTGGTGAGGTGTCCCCCGTGGCCCATCACGTAGTCTTAGTGTACAATATACACGGGGCATATGAAAACATCCTAGGTAACGCTTACTGACTTACTCGTAGAAAATACTCCGGTTGGGTAGGCCATGATGCTCATTTTACAGAAACTAAACCTCAACAGGAAGCACTTACAAATATAAACGTAGCAGGTGCCCCAGGTGAAGCTCAGCTTCTGGAAAGGACAAGCCACCCTAACTCTTGGGCGTGGGAAAGATAAAGCAAGGCTGTGCGCTCATAGATTCCATAGCAGAAAACAATCTAGAATCCTTCCTGGAGGTGAATTGATGATGTACTGGAGCGTAATCTGTATCTGACTGTGACGCGCGGGTTCTATCTTCCTCTCCTGCAGACACAGAGCAGCTGGTTCTCCCTTTATGAATCACCTGTAAGCTCCGCCCGCTGAGCCACGCCCCGTCCACCCTCGTAGTAGGCAAAGGAATTCCCGCCTTTTACCAGGATGATGGACAGCTTTCCAAAACGACACCACTGCGTTTACCGCCGATTCAGGTCGTGCGTTGTTGGTGCGCAGAAGCACGAGGACATCTCCACAAAGACGCACTAGTAACAATCACATTGCCAAAGGCACACAAGGATGCTGGTGAGGTTTCCCCCGTGGCCCATCACGTAGTCTTAGTGTACAATATAAACGGGGCATATGAAAACATGCTGGGTAACGCTTACTGACTTACTCGTAGAAAATACTCCGGTTGGGTAGGCCATGATGCTCATTTTACAGAAACTAAACCTCAAAGGAAGCATTTACAAATAAAAACGTAGCAGGTGCCCCAGTTGAAGCTCAGCTTCTGGAAAGGACAAGCCACCCTAACTTGGGCTTGGCAAAGATAAAGCAAGGCTGTGCGCTCATAGATTCCATAGCAGAAAAAGATCTAGAATCCTTCCTGGAGGTGAACTGATGATGTATTGGAGCGTAATCTGTATCTGACTGTGACGCGTGGGTTCCATCTTCCTCTCCTGCAGACACAGAGTAGCTGGTTCTCCCTTTATGAATCACCTGTAAGCTCCGCCCACTGAGTCACGCCCCGTCCTCCCTCGTAGTAGGCAAAGGAATTCCCGCCTTTTACCAGGATGATGGACAGCTTTCCAAAACGACACCACTGCGTTTACCGCCGATTCAGGTCGTGCGTTGTTGGTGCGCAGAAGCACGAGGACATCTCCACAAAGACGCACTACTAACGATCACATTGCCAAAGGCACACAAGGTTGCTGGTGAGGTGTCCCCCGTTGACCATCACGTAGTCTTAGTGTACAATATACACGGGGCATATGAAAACATGCTAGGTAACGCTTACTGACTTACTCGTAGAAAATACTCCGGTTGGGTAGGCCATGATGCTCATTTTACAGAAACTAAACCTCAACAGGAAGCACTTACAAATATAAACGTAGCAGGTGCCCCAGGTGAAGCTCAGCTTCTGGAAAGGACAAGCCACCCTAACTCTTGGGCGTGGGAAAGATAAAGCAAGGCTGTGCGCTCATAGATTCCATAGCAGAAAACAATCTAGAATCCTTCCTGGAGGTGAATTGATGATGTACTGGAGCGTAATCTGTATCTGACTGTGACGCGCGGGTTCTATCTTCCTTTCCTGCAGACACAGAGCAGCTGGTTCTCCCTTTATGAATCACCTGTAAGCTCCGCCCGCTGAGCCACGCCCCGTCCACCCTCGTAGTAGGCAAAGGAATTCCCGCCTTTTACCAGGATGATGGACAGCTTTCCAAAACGACACCACTGCGTTTACCGCCGATTCAGGTCGTGCGTTGTTGGTGCGCAGAAGCACGAGGACATCTCCACAAAGACGCACTAGTAACAATCACATTGCCAAAGGCACACAAGGTTGCTGGTGAGGTTTCCCCCGTGGCCCATCACGTAGTCTTAGTGTACAATATAAACGGGGCATATGAAAACATGCTAGGTAACGCTTACTGACTTACTCGTAGAAAATACTCCGTTGGGTAGGCCATGATGCTCATTTTACAGAAACTAAACCTCAACAGGAAGCACTTACAAATATAAACGTAGCAGGTGCCCCAGTTGAAGATCAGCTTCTGGAAAGGACAAGCCACCCTAACTATTGGGCTTGGCAAAGATAAAGCAAGGCTGTGCGCTCAGAGATCCTATAGCAGAAAAAGATCTAGAATCCTTCCTGGAGGTGAATTGATGATGTACTGGAGCGTAATCTGTATCTGACTGTGACGCGCGGGTTCTATCTTCCTCTCCTGCAGACACAGAGAAGGTGGTTCTCCCTTTATGAATCACCTGTAAGCTCCGCCCACTGAGCCACGCCCCGTCCTCCCTCGTAGTAGGCAAAGGAATTCCCGCCTTTTACCAGGATGATGGACAGCTTTCCAAAACGACACCACTGCGTTTACCGCCGATTCAGGTCGTGCGTTGTTGGTGCGCAGAAGCACGAGCACATCTCCACAAAGACGCACTAGTAACGATCACATTGCCAAAGGCACACAAAGTTGCTGGTGAGGTTTCCCCCGTGGCCCATCACGTAGTCTTAGTGTACAATATAAACGGGGCATATGAAAACATGCTAGGTAACGCTTACTGACTTACTCGTAGAAAATACTCCGGTTGGGTAGGCCATGATGCTCATTTTACAGAAACTAAACTTCAACAGGAAACACTTACAAATATAAACGTAGCAGGTGCCCCAGTTAAAGCTCAGCTTCTGGAAAGGACAAGCCACCCTAACTCTTGGGCGTGGGAAAGATAAAGCAAGGCTGTGCGCTCATAGATTCCATAGCAGAAAACAATCTAGAATCCTTCCTGGAGGTGAATTGATGATGTACTGGAGCGTAATCTGTATCTGACTGTGACGCGCGGGTTCTATCTTCCTCTCCTGCAGACACAGAGTAGAAGGTTCTCCCTTTATGAATCACCTGTAAGCTCCGCCCGCTGAGCCACGCCCCGTCCACCCTCGTAGTAGGCAAGAGAATTCCCGCCTTTTACCAGGATGATGGACAGCTTTCCAAAACGACACCACTGCGTTTACCGCCGATTCAGGTTGTGCGCAGAAGCACGAGGACATCTCCACAAAGACGCACTAGTAACGATCACATTGCCAAAGGCACACAAGGTTGCTGGAGACGTTTCCCCCGAGGCCCATCACGTAGTCTTAGTGTACAATATAAACGGGGCATATGAAAACATGCTAGGTAACGCTTACTGACTTACTCGTAGAAAATACTCCGTTGGGTAGGCCATGATGCTCATTTTACAGAAACTAAACCTCAACAGGAAGCACTTACAAATATAAACGTAGTAGGTGCCCAAGTTGAAGCTCAGCTTCTGGAAAGGACAAGCCACCCTAACTATTGGGCTTGGCAAAGATAAAGCAAGGCTGTGCGCTCAGAGATCCTATAGCAGAAAAAGATCTAGAATCCTTCCTGGAGGTGAATTGATGATGTACTGGAGCGTAATCTGTATCTGACTGTGACGCGCGGGTTCTATCTTCCTCTCCTGCAGACACAGAGTAGAAGGTTCTCCCTTTATGAATCACCTGTAAGCTCCGCCCACTGAGCCACGCCCCGTCCTCCCTCGTAGTAGGCAAAGGAATTCCCGCCTTTTACCAGGATGATGGACAGCTTTCCAAAACGACACCACTGCGTTTACCGCCGATTCAGGTCGTGCGTTGTTGGTGCGCAGAAGCACGAGG
The DNA here is from genome assembly GCF_031143425.1 of Pleurodeles waltl. NCBI lineage: Eukaryota > Metazoa > Chordata > Amphibia > Caudata > Salamandridae > Pleurodeles > Pleurodeles waltl. The sequence goes on along the minus strand of NW_027150109.1, from coordinate 87,928 downwards.
ACATCTCCACAAAGACGCACTAGTAACAATCACATTGCCAAAGGCACACAAGGATGCTGGTGAGGTTTCCCCCGTGGCCCATCACGTAGTCTTAGTGTACAATATAAACGGGGCATATGAAAACCTGCTGGGTAACGCTTACTGACTTACTCGTAGAAAATACTCCGGTTGGGTAGGCCATGATGCTCATTTTACAGAAACTAAACCTCAACAGGAAGCACTTACAAATATAAACGTAGCAGGTGCCCCAGGTGAAGCTCAGCTTCTAGAAAGGACAAGCCACCCTAACTCTTGGGCGTGGGAAAGATAAAGCAAGGCTGTGCGCTCATAGATTCCATAGCAGAAAACAATCTAGAATCCTTCCTGGAGGTGAATTGATGATGTACTGGAGCGTAATCTGTATCTGACTGTGACGCGCGGGTTCTATCTTCCTTTCCTGCAGACACAGAGCAGCTGGTTCTCCCTTTATGAATCACCTGTAAGCTCCGCCCGCTGAGCCACGCCCCGTCCACCCTCGTAGTAGGCAAAGGAATTCCCGCCTTTTACCAGGATGATGGACAGCTTTCCAAAACGACACCACTGCGTTTACCGCCGATTCAGGTCGTGCGTTGTTGGTGCGCAGAAGCACGAGGACATCTCCACAAAGACGCACTAGTAACAATCACATTGCCAAAGGCACACAAGGTTGCTGGTGAGGTTTCCCCCGTGGCCCATCACGTAGTCTTAGTGTACAATATAAACGGGGCATATGAAAACATGCTAGGTAACGCTTACTGACTTACTCGTAGAAAATACTCCGGTTGGGTAGGCCATGATGCTCATTTTACAGAAACTAAACCTCAAAGGAAGCATTTACAAATATAAACGTAGCAGGTGCCCCAGTTGAAGCTCAGCTTCTGGAAAGGACAAGCCACCCTAACTTGGGCTTGGCAAAGATAAAGCAAGGCTGTGCGCTCATAGATTCCATAGCAGAAAAAGATCTAGAATCCTTCCTGGAGGTGAACTGATGATGTACTGGAGCGTAATCTGTATCTGACTGTGACGCGCGGGTTCTATCTTCCTCTCCTGCAGACACAGAGTAGCTGGTTCTCCCTTTATGAATCACCTGTAAGCTCCGCCCGCTGAGCCACGCCCCGTCCACCCTCGTAGTAGGCAAAGGAATTCCCGCCTTTTACCAGGATGATGGACAGCTTTCCAAAACGACACCACTGCGTTTACCGCCGATTCAGGTCGTGCGTTGTTGATGCGCAGAAGCACGAGGACATCTCCACAAAGACGCACTAGTAACGATCACATTGCCAAAGGCACACAAGGTTGCTGGTGAGGTTTCCCCCGAGGCCCATCACGTAGTCTTAGTGTACAATATAAACGGGGCATATGAAAACATGCTAGGTAACGCTTATTGACTTACTCGTAGAAAATACTCCGTTGGGTAGGCCATGATGCTCATTTTACAGAAACTAAACCTCAACAGGAACCACTTACAAATATAAACGTAGCAGGTGCCCCAGTTGAAGCTCAGCTTCTGGAAAGGACAAGCCACCCTAACTATTGGGCTTGGCAAAGATAAAGCAAGGCTGTGCGCTCAGAGATCCTATAGCAGAAAAAGATCTAGAATCCTTCCTGGAGGTGAATTGATGATGTACTGGAGCGTAATCTGTATCTGACTGTGACGCGCGGGTTCTATCTTCCTCTCCTGCAGACACAGAGTAGAAGGTTCTCCCTTTATGAATCACCTGTAAGCTCCGCCCACTGAGCCACGCCCCGTCCTCCCTCGTAGTAGGCAAAGGAATTCCCGCCTTTTACCAGGATGATGGACAGCTTTCCAAAACGACACCACTGCGTTTACCGCCGATTCAGGTCGTGCGTTGTTGGTGCGCAGAAGCACGAGGACATCTCCACAAAGACGCACTAGTAACGATCACATTGCCAAAGGCACACAAAGTTGCTGGTGAGGTTTCCCCCGTGGCCCATCACGTAGTCTTAGTGTACAATATAAACGGGGCATATGAAAACATGCTAGGTAACGCTTACTGACTTACTCGTAGAAAATACTCCGGATGGGTAGGCCATGATGCTCATTTTACAGAAACTAAACTTCAACAGGAAACACTTACAAATATAAACGTAGAAGGTGCCCCAGTTAAAGCTCAGCTTCTGGAAAGGACAAGCCACCCTAACTCTTGGGCGTGGGAAAGATAAAGCAAGGCTGTGCGCTCATAGATTCCATAGCAGAAAACAATCTAGAATCCTTCCTGGAGGTGAATTGATGATGTACTGGAGCGTAATCTGTATCTGACTGTGACGTGCGGGTTCTATCTTCCTCTCCTGCAGACACAGAGTAGAAGGTTCTCCCTTTATGAATCACCTGTAAGCTCCGCCCGCTGAGCCACGCCCCGTCCACCCTCGTAGTAGGCAAGGGAATTCCCGCCTTTTACCAGGATGATGGACAGCTTTCCAAAACGACACCACTGCGTTTACCGCCGATTCAGGTTGTGCGCAGAAGCACGAGGACATCTCCACAAAGACGCACTAGTAACGATCACATTGCCAAAGGCACACAAGGTTGCTGGAGACGTTTCCCCCGAGGCCCATCACGTAGTCTTAGTGTACAATATAAACGGGGCATATGAAAACATGCTAGGTAACGCTTACTGACTTACTCGTAGAAAATACTCCGTTGGGTAGGCCATGATGCTCATTTTAAAGAAACTAAACCTCAACAGGAAGCACTTACAAATATAAACGTAGCAGGTGCCCCAGTTGAAGCTCAGCTTCTGGAAAGGACAAGCCACCCTAACTATTGGGCTTGGCAAAGATAAAGCAAGGCTGTGCGCTCAGAGATCCTATAGCAGAAAAAGATCTAGAATCCTTCCTGGAGGTGAATTGATGATGTACTGGAGCGTAATCTGTATCTGACTGTGACGCGCGGGTTCTATCTTCCTCTCCTGCAGACACAGAGTAGAAGGTTCTCCCTTTATGAATCACCTGTAAGCTCCGCCCACTGAGCCACGCCCCGTCCTCCCTCGTAGTAGGCAAAGGAATTCCCGCCTTTTACCAGGATGATGGACAGCTTTCCAAAACGACACCACTGCGTTTACCGCCGATTCAGGTCGTGCGTTGTTGGTGCGCAGAAGCACGAGGACATCTCCACAAAGATGCACTAGTAACGATCACATTGCCAAAGGCACACAAGGTTGCTGGTGAGGTGTCCCCCGTGGCCCATCACGTAGTCTTAGTGTACAATATACACGGGGCATATGAAAACATGCTAGGTAACGCTTACTGACTTACTCGTAGAAAATACTCCGGTTGGGTAGGCCATGATGCTCATTTTACAGAACCTAAACCTCAACAGGAAGCACTTACAAATATAAACGTAGCAGGTGCCCCAGGTGAAGCTCAGCTTCTGGAAAGGACAAGCCACCCTAACTCTTGGGCGTGGGAAAGATAAAGCAAGGCTGTGCGCTCATAGATTCCATAGCAGAAAAAAATCTAGAATCCTTCCTGGAGGTGAATTGATGATGTACTGGAGCGTAATCTGTATCTGACTGTGACCCGCGGGTTCTATCTTCCTTTCCTGCAGACACAGAGCAGCTGGTTCTCCCTTTATGAATCACCTGTAAGCTCCGCCCGCTGAGCCACGCCCCGTCCTCCCTCGTAGTAGGCAAAGGAATTCCCGCCTTTTACCAGGATGATGGACAGCTTTCCAAAACAACACCACTGCGTTTACCGCCGATTCAGGTCGTGCGTTGTTGGTGCGCAGAAGCACGAGGACATCTCCACAAAGACGCACTAGTAACGATCACATTGCCAAAGGCACACAAAGTTGCTGGTGAGGTTTCCCCCGTGGCCCATCACGTAGTCTTAGTGTACAATATAAACGGGGCATATGAAAACATGCTAGGTAACGCTTACTGACTTACTCGTAGAAAATACTCCGGTTGGGTAGGCCATGATGCTCATTTTACCGAAACTAAAACTCAAAGGAAGCATTTACAAATATAAACGTAGCAGGTGCCCCAGTTGAAGCTCAGCTTCTGGAAAGGACAAGCCACCCTAACTTGGGCTTGGCAAAGATAAAGCAAGGCTGTGCGCTCATAGATTCCATAGCAGAAAAAGATCTAGAATCCTTCCTGGAGGTGAACTGATGATGTACTGGAGCGTAATCTGTATCTGACTGTGACGTGTGGGTTCTATCCTCCTCTCCTGCAGACACAGAGTAGCTGGTTCTCCCTTTATGAATAACCTGTAAGCTCCGCCCGCTGAGCCACGCCCCGTCCACCCTCGTAGTAGGCAAAGGAATTCCCGCCTTTTACCAGGAATGTTGGACAGCTTTCCAAAACGACACCACTGCGTTTACCGCCGATTCAGGTCGTGCGTTGTTGATGCGCAGAAGCACGAGGACATCTCCACAAAGACGGACTAGTAACGATCACATTGCCAAAGGCACACAAGGTTGCTGGTGAGGTTTCCCCCGAGGCCCATCACGTAGTCTTAGTGTACAATATAAACGGGGCATATGAAAACATGCTAGGTAACGCTTACTGACTTACTCGTAGAAAATACTCCGGTTGGGTAGGCCATGATGCTCATTTTACAGAAACTAAACCTCAACAGGAAGCACTTACAAATATAAACGTAGCAGGTGCCCCAGGTGAAGCTCAGCTTCTGGAAAGGACAAGCCACCCTAACTCTTGGGCGTGGGAAAGATAAAGCAAGGCTGTGCGCTCATAGATTCCATAGCAGAAAACAATCTAGAATCCTTCCTGGAGGTGAATTGATGATGTACTGGAGCGTAATCTGTATCTGACTGTGACGCGCGGGTTCTATCTTCCTTTCCTGCAGACACAGAGTAGCTGGTTCTCCCTTTATGAATCACCTGTAAGCTCCGCCCGCTGAGCCACGCCCCGTCCACCCTCGTAGTAGGCAAAGGAATTCCCGCCTTTTACCAGGATGATGGACAGCTTTCCAAAACGACACCACTGCATTTACCGCCGATTCAGGTCGTGCGTTGTTGGTGCGCAGAAGCACGAGGACATCTCCACAAAGACGCACTAGTAACGATCACATTGCCAAAGGCACACAAGGTTGCTGGTGAGGTGTCCCCCGTGGCCCATCACGTAGTCTTAGTGTACAATATAAACGGGGCATATGAAAACATGCTAGGTAACGCTTACTGACTTACTCGTAGAAAATACTCCGTTGGGTAGGCCATGATGCTCATTTTACAGAAACTAAACCTCAACAGGAAGCACTTACAAATATAAACGTAGCAGGTGCCCCAGTTGAAGCTCAGCTTCTGGAAAGGACAAGCCACCCTAACTATTGGGCTTGGCAAAGATAAAGCAAGGCTGTGCGCTCAGAGATCCTATAGCAGAAAAAGATCTAGAATCCTTCCTGGAGGTGAATTGATGATGTACTGGAGCGTAATCTGTATCTGACTGTGACGCGCGGGTTCTATCTTCCTCTCCTGCAGACACAGAGTAGAAGGTTCTCCCTTTATGAATCACCTGTAAGCTCCGCCCACTGAGCCACGCCCCGTCCTCCCTCGTAGTAGGCAAAGGAATTCCCGCCTTTTACCAGGATGATGGACAGCTTTCCAAAACGACACCACTGCGTTTACCGCCGATTCAGGTCGTGCGTTGTTGGTGCGCAGAAGCACGAGGACATCTCCACAAAGACGCACTAGTAACAATCACATTGCCAAAGGCACACAAGGTTGCTGGTGAGGTTTCCCCCGTGGCCCATCACGTAGTCTTAGTGTACAATATAAACGGGGCATATGAAAACATGCTAGGTAACGCTTACTGACTTACTCGTAGAAAATACTCCGGTTGGGTAGGCCATGATGCTCATTTTACAGAAACTAAACCTCAAAGGAAGCATTTACAAATATAAACGTAGCAGGTGCCCCAGTTGAAGCTCAGCTTCTGGAAAGGACAAGCCACCCTAACTTGGGCTTGGCAAAGATAAAGCAAGGCTGTGCGCTCATAGATTCCATAGCAGAAAAAGATCTAGAATCCTTCCTGGAGGTGAACTGATGATGTACTGGAGCGTAATCTGTATCTGACTGTGACGCGCGGGTTCTATCTTCCTCTCCTGCAGACACAGAGTAGCTGGTTCTCCCTTTATGAATCACCTGTAAGCTCCGCCCGCTGAGCCACGCCCCGTCCACCCTCGTAGTAGGCAAAGGAATTCCCGCCTTTTACCAGGATGATGGACAGCTTTCCAAAACGACACCACTGCGTTTACCGCCGATTCAGGTCGTGCGTTGTTGATGCGCAGAAGCACGAGGACATCTCCACAAAGACGCACTAGTAACGATCACATTGCCAAAGGCACACAAGGTTGCTGGTGAGGTTTCCCCCGAGGCCCATCACGTAGTCTTAGTGTACAATATAAACGGGGCATATGAAAACATGCTAGGTAACGCTTATTGACTTACTCGTAGAAAATACTCCGTTGGGTAGGCCATGATGCTCATTTTACAGAAACTAAACCTCAACAGGAAGCACTTACAAATATAAACGTAGCAGGTGCCCCAGTTGAAGCTCAGCTTCTGGAAAGGACAAGCCACCCTAACTATTGGGCTTGGCAAAGATAAAGCAAGGCTGTGCGCTCAGAGATCCTATAGCAGAAAAAGATCTAGAATCCTTCCTGGAGGTGAATTGATGATGTACTGGAGCGTAATCTGTATCTGACTGTGACGCGCGGGTTCTATCTTCCTCTCCTGCAGACACAGAGTAGAAGGTTCTCCCTTTATGAATCACCTGTAAGCTCCGCCCACTGAGCCACGCCCCGTCCTCCCTCGTAGTAGGCAAAGGAATTCCCGCCTTTTACCAGGATGATGGACAGCTTTCCAAAACGACACCACTGCGTTTACCGCCGATTCAGGTCGTGCGTTGTTGGTGCGCAGAAGCACGAGGACATCTCCACAAAGACGCACTAGTAACGATCACATTGCCAAAGGCACACAAAGGTGCTGGTGAGGTTTCCCCCGTGGCCCATCACGTAGTCTTAGTGTACAATATAAACGGGGCATATGAAAACATGCTAGGTAACGCTTACTGACTTACTCGTAGAAAATTCTCCGGTTGGGTAGGCCATGATGCTCATTTTACAGAAACTAAACTTCAACAGGAAACACTTACAAATATAAACGTAGCAGGTGCCCCAGTTAAAGCTCAGCTTCTGGAAAGGACAAGCCACCCTAACTCTTGGGCGTGGGAAAGATAAAGCAAGGCTGTGCGCTCATAGATTCCATAGCAGAAAACAATCTAGAATCCTTCCTGGAGGTGAATTGATGATGTACTGGAGCGTAATCTGTATCTGACTGTGACGTGCGGGTTCTATCTTCCTCTCCTGCAGACACAGAGTAGAAGGTTCTCCCTTTATGAATCACCTGTAAGCTCCGCCCGCTGAGCCACGCCCCGTCCACCCTCGTAGTAGGCAAGGGAATTCCCGCCTGTTACCAGGATGATGGACAGCTTTCCAAAACGACACCACTGCGTTTACCGCCAATTCAGGTTGTGCGCAGAAGCACGAGGACATCTCCACAAAGACGCACTAGTAACGATCACATTGCCAAAGGCACACAAGGTTGCTGGAGACGTTTCCCCCGAGGCCCATCACGTAGTCTTAGTGTACAATATAAACGGGGCATATGAAAACATGCTAGGTAACGCTTACTGACTTACTCGTAGAAAATACTCCGTTGGGTAGGCCATGATGCTCATTTTAAAGAAACTAAACCTCAACAGGAAGCACTTACAAATATAAACGTAGCAGGTGCCCCAGTTGAAGCTCAGCTTCTGGAAAGGACAAGCCACCCTAACTATTGGGCTTGGCAAAGATAAAGCAAGGCTGTGCGCTCAGAGATCCTATAGCAGAAAAAGATCTAGAATCCTTCCTGGAGGTGAATTGATGATGTACTGGAGCGTAATCTGTATCTGACTGTGACGCGCGGGTTCTATCTTCCTCTCCTGCAGACACAGAGTAGAAGGTTCTCCCTTTATGAATCACCTGTAAGCTCCGCCCACTGAGCCACGCCCCGTCCTCCCTCGTAGTAGGCAAAGGAATTCCCGCCTTTTACCAGGATGATGGACAGCTTTCCAAAACGACACCACTGCGTTTACCGCCGATTCAGGTCGTGCGTTGTTGGTGCGCAGAAGCACGAGGACATCTCCACAAAGACGCACTAGTAACGATCACATTGCCAAAGGCACACAAGGTTGCTGGTGAGGTGTCCCCCGTGGCCCATCACGTAGTCTTAGTGTACAATATACACGGGGCATATGAAAACATGCTAGGTAACGCTTACTGACTTACTCGTAGAAAATACTCCGGTTGGGTAGGCCATGATGCTCATTTTACAGAACCTAAACCTCAACAGGAAGCACTTACAAATATAAACGTAGCAGGTGCCCCAGGTGAAGCTCAGCTTCTGGAAAGGACAAGCCACCCTAACTCTTGGGCGTGGGAAAGATAAAGCAAGGCTGTGCGCTCATAGATTCCATAGCAGAAAACAATCTAGAATCCTTCCTGGAGGTGAATTGATGATGTACTGGAGCGTAATCTGTATCTGACTGTGACCCGCGGGTTCTATCTTCCTTTCCTGCAGACACAGAGCAGCTGGTTCTCCCTTTATGAATCACCTGTAAGCTCCGCCCGCTGAGCCACGCCCCGTCCTCCCTCGTAGTAGGCAAAGGAATTCCCGCCTTTTACCAGGATGATGGACAGCTTTCCAAAACAACACCACTGCGTTTACCGCCGATTCAGGTCGTGCGTTGTTGGTGCGCAGAAGCACGAGGACATCTCCACAAAGACGCACTAGTAACGATCACATTGCCAAAGGCACACAAAGTTGCTGGTGAGGTTTCCCCCGTGACCCATCACGTAGTCTTAGTGTACAATATAAACGGGGCATATGAAAACATGCTAGGTAACGCTTACTGACTTACTCGTAGAAAATACTCCGGTTGGGTAGGCCATGATGCTCATTTTACCGAAACTAAAACTCAAAGGAAGCATTTACAAATATAAACGTAGCAGGTGCCCCAGTTGAAGCTCAGCTTCTGGAAAGGACAAGCCACCCTAACTTGGGCTTGGCAAAGATAAAGCAAGGCTGTGCGCTCATAGATTCCATAGCAGAAAAAGATCTAGAATCCTTCCTGGAGGTGAACTGATGATGTACTGGAGCGTAATCTGTATCTGACTGTGACGTGTGGGTTCTATCCTCCTCTCCTGCAGACACAGAGTAGCTGGTTCTCCCTTTATGAATAACCTGTAAGCTCCGCCCGCTGAGCCACGCCCCGTCCACCCTCGTAGTAGGCAAAGGAATTCCCGCCTTTTACCAGGAATGTTGGACAGCTTTCCAAAACGACACCACTGCGTTTACCGCCGATTCAGGTCGTGCGTTGTTGATGCGCAGAAGCACGAGGACATCTCCACAAAGACGGACTAGTAACGATCACATTGCCAAAGGCACACAAGGTTGCTGGTGAGGTTTCCCCCGAGGCCCATCACGTAGTCTTAGTGTACAATATAAACGGGGCATATGAAAACATGCTAGGTAACGCTTACTGACTTACTCGTAGAAAATACTCCGGTTGGGTAGGCCATGATGCTCATTTTACAGAAACTAAACCTCAACAGGAAGCACTTACAAATATAAACGTAGCAGGTGCCCCAGGTGAAGCTCAGCTTCTGGAAAGGACAAGCCACCCTAACTCTTGGGCGTGGGAAAGATAAAGCAAGGCTGTGCGCTCATAGATTCCATAGCAGAAAACAATCTAGAATCCTTCCTGGAGGTGAATTGATGATGTACTGGAGCGTAATCTGTATCTGACTGTGACGCGCGGGTTCTATCTTCCTTTCCTGCAGACACAGAGTAGCTGGTTCTCCCTTTATGAATCACCTGTAAGCTCCGCCCGCTGAGCCACGCCCCGTCCACCCTCGTAGTAGGCAAAGGAATTCCCGCCTTTTACCAGGATGATGGACAGCTTTCCAAAACGACACCACTGCATTTACCGCCGATTCTGGTCGTGCGTTGTTGGTGCGCAGAAGCACGAGGACATCTCCACAAAGACGCACTAGTAACGATCACATTGCCAAAGGCACACAAGGTTGCTGGTGAGGTGTCCCCCGTGGCCCATCACGTAGTCTTAGTGTACAATATAAACGGGGCATATGAAAACATGCTAGGTAACGCTTACTGACTTACTCGTAGAAAATACTCCGTTGGGTAGGCCATGATGCTCATTTTACAGAAACTAAACCTCAACAGGAAGCACTTACAAATATAAACGTAGCAGGTGCCCCAGTTGAAGCTCAGCTTCTGGAAAGGACAAGCCACCCTAACTATTGGGCTTGGCAAAGATAAAGCAAAGCTGTGCGCTCAGAGATCCTATAGCAGAAAAAGATCTAGAATCCTTCCTGGAGGTGAATTGATGATGTACTGGAGCGTAATCTGTATCTGACTGTGACGCGCGGGTTCTATCTTCCTCTCCTGCAGACACAGAGTAGAAGGTTCTCCCTTTATGAATCACCTGTAAGCTCCGCCCACTGAGCCACGCCCCGTCCTCCCTCGTAGTAGGCAAAGGAATTCCCGCCTTTTACCAGGATGATGGACAGCTTTCCAAAACGACACCACTGCGTTTACCGCCGATTCAGGTCGTGCGTTATTGGTGCGCAGAAGCACGAGGACATCTCCACAAAGACGCACTAGTAACGATCACATTGCCAAAGGCACACAAAGTTGCTGGTGAGGTTTCCCCCGTGGCCCATCACGTAGTCTGAGGGCCTGATTCTAACTTTGGAGGACGGTGTTAAACCGTCCCAAAAGTGGCGGATATACCACCTACCGTATTACGAGTTCCATAGGATATAATGGACTCGTAATACGGTAGGTGGTATATCCGCCACTTTTGGGACGGTTTAACACCGTCCTCCAAAGTTAGAATCAGGCCCTTAGTGTACAATATAAACTGGGCATATGAAAACATGCTAGGTAACGCTTACTGACTTACTCGTAGAAAATACTCCGGTTGGGTAGGCCATGATGCTCATTTTACAGAAACTAAACTTCAACAGGAAACACAAATATAAACGTAGCAGGTGCCCCAGTTAAAGCTCAGCTTCTGGAAAGGACAAGCCACCCTAACTCTTGGGCGTGGGAAAGATAAAGCAAGGCTGTGCGCTCATAGATTCCATAGCAGAAAACAATCTAGAATCCTTCCTGGAGGTGAATTGATGATGTACTGGAGCGTAATCTGTATCTGACTGTGACGCGCGGGTTCTATCTTCCTCTCCTGCAGACACAGAGTAGAAGGTTCTCCCTTTATGAATCACCTGTAAGCTCCGCCCGCTGAGCCACGCCCCGTCCACCCTCGTAGTAGGCAAGGGAATTCCCGCCTTTTACCAGGATGATGGACAGCTTTCCAAAACGACACCACTGCGTTTACCGCCGATTCAGGTTGTGCGCAGAAGCACGAGGACATCTCCACAAAGACGCACTAGTAACGATCACATTGCCAAAGGCACACAAGGTTGCTGGAGACGTTTCCCCCGAGGCCCATCACGTAGTCTTAGTGTACAATATAAACGGGGCATATGAAAACATGCTAGGTAACGCTTACTGACTTACTCGTAGAAAATACTCCGTTGGGTAGGCCATGATGCTCATTTTACAGAAACTAAACCTCAACAGGAAGCACTTACAAATATAAACGTAGAAGGTGCCCCAGTTGAAGCTCAGCTTCTGGAAAGGACAAGCCACCCTAACTATTGGGCTTGGCAAAGATAAAGCAAGGCTGTGCGCTCAGAGATCCTATAGCAGAAAAAGATCTAGAATCCTTCCTGGAGGTGAATTGATGATGTACTGGAGCGTAATCTGTATCTGACTGTGACGCGCGGGTTCTATCTTCCTCTCCTGCAGACACAGAGTAGAAGGTTCTCCCTTTATGAATCACCTGTAAGCTCCGCCCACTGAGCCACGCCCCGTCCTCCCTCGTAGTAGGCAAAGGAATTCCCGCCTTTTACCAGGATGATGGACAGCTTTCCAAAACGACACCACTGCGTTTACCGCCGATTCAGGTCGTGCGTTGTTGGTGCGCAGAAGCACGAGGACATCTCCACAAAGACGCACTAGTAACGATCACATTGCCAAAGGCACACAAGGTTGCTGGTGAGGTGTCCCCCGTGGCCCATTACGTAGTCTTAGTGTACAATATACACGGGGCATATGGAAACATGCTAGGTAACGCTTACTGACTTACTCGTAGAAAATACTCCGGTTGGGTAGGCCATGATGCTCATTTTACAGAAACTAAACCTCAACAGGAAGCACTTACAAATATAAACGTAGCAGGTGCCCCAGGTGAAGCTCAGCTTCTGGAAAGGACAAGCCACCCTAACTCTTGGGCGTGGGAAAGATAAAGCAAGGCTGTGCGCTCATAGATTCCATAGCAGAAAACAATCTAGAATCCTTCCTGGAGGTGAATTGATGATGTACTGGAGCGTAATCTGTATCTGACTGTGACGCGCGGGTTCTATCTTCCTTTCCTGCAGACACAGAGCAGCTGGTTCTCCCTTTATGAATCACCTGTAAGCTCCGCCCGCTGAGCCACGCCCCGTCCACCCTCGTAGTAGGCAAAGGAATTCCCGCCTTTTACCAGGATGATGGACAGCTTTCCAAAACGACACCACTGCGTTTACCGCCGATTCAGGTCGTGCGTTGTTGGTGCGCAGAAGCACGAGGACATCTCCACAAAGACGCACTAGTAACAATCACATTACCAAAGGCACACAAGGTTGCTGGTGAGGTTTCCCCCGTGGCCCATCACGTAGTCTTAGTGTACAATATACACAGGGCATATGAAAACATGCTAGGTAACGCTTACTGACTTACTCGTAGAAAATACTCCGTTGGGTAGGCCATGATGCTCATTTTACAGAAACTAAACCTCAACAGGAAGCACTTACAAATATAAACGTAGCAGGTGCCCCAGTTGAAGCTCAGCTTCTGGAAAGGACAAGCCACTCTAACTATTGGGCTTGGCAAAGATAAAGCAAGGCTGTGCGCTCAGAGATCCTATAGCAGAAAAAGATCTAGAATCCTTCCTGGAGGTGAATTGATGATGTACTGGAGCGTAATCTGTATCTGACTGTGACGCGCGGGTTCTATCTTCCTCTCCTGCAGACACAGAGTAGAAGGTTCTCCCTTTATGAATCACCTGTAAGCTCCGCCCACTGAGCCACGCCCCGTCCTCCCTCGTAGTAGGCAAAGGAATTCCCGCCTTTTACCAGGATGATGGACAGCTTTCCAAAACGACACCACTGCGTTTACCGCCGATTCAGGTCGTGCGTTGTTGGTGCGCAGAAGCACGAGGACATCTCCACAAAGACGCACTAGTAACGATCACATTGCCAAAGGCACACAAGGTTGCTGGTGAGGTTTCCCCCGTGGCCCATCACGTAGTCTTAGTGTACAATATAAACGGGGCATATGAAAACATGCTAGGTAACGCTTACTGACTTACTCGTAGAAAATACTCCGGTTGGGTAGGCCATGATGCTCATTTTACAGAAACTAAACCTCAAAGGAAGCATTTACAAATATAAACGTAGCAGGTGCCCCAGTTGAAGCTCAGCTTCTGGAAAGGACAAGCCACCCTAACTTGGGCTTGGCAAAGATAAAGCAAGGCTGTGCGCTCATAGATTCCATAGCAGAAAAAGATCTAGAATCCTTCCTGGAGGTGAACTGATGATGTACTGGAGCGTAATCTGTATCTGACTGTGACGCGCGGGTTCTATCTTCCTCTCCTGCAGACACAGAGTAGCTGGTTCTCCCTTTATGAATCACCTGTAAGCTCCGCCCGCTGAGCCACGCCCCGTCCACCCTCGTAGTAGGCAAAGGAATTCCCGCCTTTTACCAGGATGATGGACAGCTTTCCAAAACGACACCACTGCGTTTACCGCCGATTCAGGTCGTGCGTTGTTGATGCGCAGAAGCACGAGGACATCTCCACAAAGACGCACTAGTAACAATCACATTGCCAAAGGCACACAAGGTTGCTGGTGAGGTTTCCCCCGAGGCCCATCACGTAGTCTTAGTGTACAATATAAACGGGGCATATGAAAACATGCTAGGTAACGCTTACTGACTTACTCGTAGAAAATACTCCGTTGGGTAGGCCATGATGCTCATTTTACAGAAACTAAACCTCAACAGGAAGCACTTACAAATATAAACGTAGCAGGTGCCCCAGTTGAAGCTCAGCTTCTGGAAAGGACAAGCCACCCTAACTATTGGGCTTGGCAAAGATAAAGCAAGGCTGTGCGCTCAGAGATCCTATAGCAGAAAAAGATCTAGAATCCTTCCTGGAGGTGAATTGATGATGTACTGGAGCGTAATCTGTATCTGACTGTGACGCGCGGGTTCTATCTTCCTCTCCTGCAGACACAGAGTAGAAGGTTCTCCCTTTATGAATCACCTGTAAGCTCCGCCCACTGAGCCACGCCCCGTCCTCCCTCGTAGTAGGCAAAGGAATTCCCGCCTTTTACCAGGATGATGGACAGCTTTCCAAAACGACACCACTGCGTTTACCGCCGATTCAGGTCGTGCGTTGTTGGTGCGCAGAAGCACGAGGACATCTCCACAAAGACGCACTAGTAACGATCACATTGCCAAAGGCACACAAAGTTGCTGGTGAGGTTTCCCCCGTGGCCCATCACGTCGTCTTAGTGTACAATATAAACGGGGCATATGAAAACATGCTAGGTAACGCTTACTGACTTACTTGTAGAAAATACTCCGGTTGGGTAGGCCATGATGCTCATTTTACAGAAACTAAACTTCAACAGGAAACACTTACAAATATAAACGTAGCAGGTGCCCCAGTTAAAGCTCAGCTTCTGGAAAGGACAAGCCACCCTAACTCTTGGGCGTGGGAAAGATAAAGCAAGGCTGTGCGCTCATAGATTCCATAGCAGAAAACAATCTAGAATCCTTCCTGGAGGTGAATTGATGATGTACTGGAGCGTAATCTGTATCTGACTGTGACGCGCGGGTTCTATCTTCCTCTCCTGCAGACACAGAGTAGAAGGTTCTCCCTTTATGAATCACCTGTAAGCTCCGCCCACTGAGCCACGCCCCGTCCACCCTCGTAGTAGGCAAGGGAATTCCCGCCTTTTACCAGGATGATGGACAGCTTTCCAAAACGACACCACTGCGTTTACCGCCGATTCAGGTCGTGCGTTGTTGGTGCGCAGAAGCACGAGGACATCTCCACAAAGACGCACTAGTAACGATCACATTGCCAAAGGCACACAAGGTTGCTGGTGAGGTGTCCCCCGTGGCCCATCACGTAGTCTTAGTGTACAATATACACGGGGCATATGAAAACATGCTAGGTAACGCTTACTGACTTACTCGTAGAAAATACTCCGGTTGGGTAGGCCATGATGCTCATTTTACAGAAACTAAACCTCAACAGGAAGCACTTACAAATATAAACGTAGCAGGTGCCCCAGGTGAAGCTCAGCTTCTGGAAAGGACAAGCCACCCTAACTCTTGGGCGTGGGAAAGATAAAGCAAGGCTGTGCGCTCATAGATTCCATAGCAGAAAACAATCTAGAATCCTTCCTGGAGGTGAATTGATGATGTACTGGAGCGTAATCTGTATCTGACTGTGACGCGCGGGTTCAATCTTCCTTTCCTGCAGACACAGAGCAGCTGGTTCTCCCTTTATGAATCACCTGTAAGCTCCGCCCGCTGAGCCACGCCCCGTCCACCCTCGTAGTAGGCAAAGGAATTCCCGCCTTTTACCAGGATGATGGACAGCTTTCCAAAACGACACCACTGCGTTTACCGCCGATTCAGGTCGTGCGTTGTTGGTGCGCAGAAGCACGAGGACATCTCCACAAAGACGCACTAGTAACAATCACATTGCCAAAGGCACACAAGGTTGCTGGTGAGGTTTCCCCAGTTGCCCATCACGTAGTCTTAGTGTACAATATACACAGGGCATATGAAAACATGCTAGGTAACGCTTACTGACTTACTCGTAGAAAATACTCTGGTTGGGTAGGCCATGATGCTCATTTTACAGAAACTAAAACTCAAAGGAAGCATTTACAAATATAAACGTAGCAGGTGCCCCAGTTGAAGCTCAGCTTCTGGAAAGGACAAGCCACCCTAACTTGGGCTTGGCAAAGATAAAGCAAGGCTGTGCGCTCAGAGATCCTATAGCAGAAAAAGATCTAGAATCCTTCCTGGAGGTGAATTGATGATGTACTGGAGCGTAATCTGTATCTGACTGTGACGCGCGGGTTCTATCTTCCTCTCCTGCAGACACAGAGTAGAAGGTTCTCCCTTTATGAATCACCTGTAAGCTCCGCCCACTGAGCCACGCCCCGTCCTCCCTCGTAGTAGGCAAAGGAATTCCCGCCTTTTACCAGGATGATGGACAGCTTTCCAAAACGACACCACTGCGTTTACCGCCGATTCAGGTCGTGCGTTGTTGGTGCGCAGAAGCACGAGGACATCTCCACAAAGACGCACTAGTAACGATCACATTGCCAAAGGCACACAAGGTTGCTGGTGAGGTTTCCCCCGTTGCCCATCACGTAGTCTTAGTGTACAATATACACAGGGCATATGAAAACATGCTAGGTAACGCTTACTGACTTACTCGTAGAAAATACTCTGGTTGGGTAGGCCATGATGCTCATTTTACAGAAACTAAAACTCAAAGGAAGCATTTACAAATATAAACGTAGCAGGTGCCCCAGTTGAAGCTCAGCTTCTGGAAAGGACAAGCCACCCTAACTTGGGCTTGGCAAAGATAAAGCAAGGCTGTGCGCTCAGAGATCCTATAGCAGAAAAAGATCTAGAATCCTTCCTGGAGGTGAATTGATGACGTACTGGAGCGTAATCTGTATCTGACTGTGACGCGCGGGTTCTATCTTCCTCTCCTGCAGACACAGAGTAGAAGGTTCTCCCTTTATGAATCACCTGTAAGCTCCGCCCACTGAGCCACGCCCCGTCCTCCCTCGTAGTAGGCAAAGGAATTCCCGCCTTTTACCAGGATGATGGACAGCTTTCCAAAACGACACCACTGCGTTTACCGCCGATTCAGGTCGTGCGTTGTTGGTGCGCAGAAGCACGAGGACATCTCCACAAAGACGCACTAGTAACGATCACATTGCCAAAGGCACACAAGGTTGCTGGTGAGGTTTCCCCCGTGGCCCATCACGTAGTCTTAGTGTACAATATAAACGGGGCATATGAAAACATGCTAGGTAACGCTTACTGACTTACTCGTAGAAAATACTCCGGTTGGGTAGGCCATGATGCTCATTTTACAGAAACTAAACCTCAAAGGAAGCATTTACAAATATAAACGTAGCAGGTGCCCCAGTTGAAGCTCAGCTTCTGGAAAGGACAAGCCACCCTAACTTGGGCTTGGCAAAGATAAAGCAAGGCTGTGCGCTCATAGATTCCATAGCAGAAAAAGATCTAGAATCCTTCCTGGAGGTGAACTGATGATGTACTGGAGCGTAATCTGTATCTGACTGTGACGCGCGGGTTCTATCTTCCTCTCCTGCAGACACAGAGTAGCTGGTTCTCCCTTTATGAATCACCTGTAAGCTCCGCCCGCTGAGCCACGCCCCGTCCACCCTCGTAGTAGGCAAAGGAATTCCCGCCTTTTACCAGGATGATGGACAGCTTTCCAAAACGACACCACTGCGTTTACCGCCGATTCAGGTCGTGCGTTGTTGATGCGCAGAAGCACGAGGACATCTCCACAAAGACGCACTAGTAACGATCACATTGCCAAAGGCACACAAGGTTGCTGGTGAGGTTTCCCCCGAGGCCCATCACGTAGTCTTAGTGTACAATATAAACGGGGCATATGAAAACATGCTAGGTAACGCTTACTGACTTACTCGTAGAAAATACTCCGTTGGGTAGGCCATGATGCTCATTTTACAGAAACTAAACCTCAACAGGAAGCACTTACAAATATAAACGTAGCAGGTGCCCCAGTTGAAGCTCAGCTTCTGGAAAGGACAAGCCACCCTAACTATTGGGCTTGGCAAAGATAAAGCAAGGCTGTGCGCTCAGAGATCCTATAGCAGAAAAAGATCTAGAATCCTTCCTGGAGGTGAATTGATGATGTACTGGAGCGTAATCTGTATCTGACTGTGACGCGCGGGTTCTATCTTCCTCTCCTGCAGACACAGAGTAGAAGGTTCTCCCTTTATGAATCACCTGTAAGCTCCGCCCACTGAGCCACGCCCCGTCCTCCCTCGTAGTAGGCAAAGGAATTCCCGCCTTTTACCAGGATGATGGACAGCTTTCCAAAACGACACCACTGCGTTTACCGCCGATTCAGGTTGTGCGCAGAAGCACGAGGACATCTCCACAAAGACGCACTAGTAACGATCACATTGCCAAAGGCACACAAGGTTGCTGGAGACGTTTCCCCCGAGGCCCATCACGTAGTCTTAGTGTACAATATAAACGGGGCATATGAAAACATGCTAGGTAACGCTTACTGACTTACTCGTAGAAAATACTCCGTTGGGTAGGCCATGATGCTCATTTTACAGAAACTAAACCTCAACAGGAAGCACTTACAAATATAAACGTAGAAGGTGCCCCAGTTGAAGCTCAGCTTCTGGAAAGGACAAGCCACCCTAACTATTGGGCTTGGCAAAGATAAAGCAAGGCTGTGCGCTCAGAGATCCTATAGCAGAAAAAGATCTAGAATCCTTCCTGGAGGTGAATTGATGATGTACTGGAGCGTAATCTGTATCTGACTGTGACGCGCGGGTTCTATCTTCCTCTCCTGCAGACACAGAGTAGAAGGTTCTCCCTTTATGAATCACCTGTAAGCTCCGCCCACTGAGCCACGCCCCGTCCTCCCTCGTAGTAGGCAAAGGAATTCCCGCCTTTTACCAGGATGATGGACAGCTTTCCAAAACGACACCACTGCGTTTACCGCCGATTCAGGTCGTGCGTTGTTGGTGCGCAGAAGCACGAGGACATCTCCACAAAGACGCACTAGTAACGATCACATTGCCAAAGGCACACAAGGTTGCTGGTGAGGTGTCCCCCGTGGCCCATTACGTAGTCTTAGTGTACAATATACACGGGGCATATGGAAACATGCTAGGTAACGCTTACTGACTTACTCGTAGAAAATACTCCGGTTGGGTAGGCCATGATGCTCATTTTACAGAAACTAAACCTCAACAGGAAGCACTTACAAATATAAACGTAGCAGGTGCCCCAGGTGAAGCTCAGCTTCTGGAAAGGACAAGCCACCCTAACTCTTGGGCGTGGGAAAGATAAAGCAAGGCTGTGCGCTCATAGATTCCATAGCAGAAAACAATCTAGAATCCTTCCTGGAGGTGAATTGATGATGTACTGGAGCGTAATCTGTATCTGACTGTGACGCGCGGGTTCTATCTTCCTTTCCTGCAGACACAGAGCAGCTGGTTCTCCCTTTATGAATCACCTGTAAGCTCCGCCCGCTGAGCCACGCCCCGTCCACCCTCGTAGTAGGCAAAGGAATTCCCGCCTTTTACCAGGATGATGGACAGCTTTCCAAAACGACACCACTGCGTTTACCGCCGATTCAGGTCGTGCGTTGTTGGAGCGCAGAAGCACGAGGACATCTCCACAAAGACGCACTAGTAACAATCACATTACCAAAGGCACACAAGGTTGCTGGTGAGGTTTCCCCCGTGGCCCATCACGTAGTCTTAGTGTACAATATACACAGGGCATATGAAAACATGCTAGGTAACGCTTACTGACTTACTCGTAGAAAATACTCCGTTGGGTAGGCCATGATGCTCATTTTACAGAAACTAAACCTCAACAGGAAGCACTTACAAATATAAACGTAGCAGGTGCCCCAGTTGAAGCTCAGCTTCTGGAAAGGACAAGCCACTCTAACTATTGGGCTTGGCAAAGATAAAGCAAGGCTGTGCGCTCAGAGATCCTATAGCAGAAAAAGATCTAGAATCCTTCCTGGAGGTGAATTGATGATGTACTGGAGCGTAATCTGTATCTGACTGTGACGCGCGGGTTCTATCTTCCTCTCCTGCAGACACAGAGTAGAAGGTTCTCCCTTTATGAATCACCTGTAAGCTCCGCCCACTGAGCCACGCCCCGTCCTCCCTCGTAGTAGGCAAAGGAATTCCCGCCTTTTACCAGGATGATGGACAGCTTTCCAAAACGACACCACTGCGTTTACCGCCGATTCAGGTCGTGCGTTGTTGGTGCGCAGAAGCACGAGGACATCTCCACAAAGACGCACTAGTAACGATCACATTGCCAAAGGCACACAAGGTTGCTGGTGAGGTTTCCCCCGTGGCCCATCACGTAGTCTTAGTGTACAATATAAACGGGGCATATGAAAACATGCTAGGTAACGCTTACTGACTTACTCGTAGAAAATACTCCGGTTGGGTAGGCCATGATGCTCATTTTACAGAAACTAAACCTCAAAGGAAGCATTTACAAATATAAACGTAGCAGGTGCCCCAGTTGAAGCTCAGCTTCTGGAAAGGACAAGCCACCCTAACTTGGGCTTGGCAAAGATAAAGCAAGGCTGTGCGCTCATAGATTCCATAGCAGAAAAAGATCTAGAATCCTTCCTGGAGGTGAACTGATGATGTACTGGAGCGTAATCTGTATCTGACTGTGACGCGCGGGTTCTATCTTCCTCTCCTGCAGACACAGAGTAGCTGGTTCTCCCTTTATGAATCACCTGTAAGCTCCGCCCGCTGAGCCACGCCCCGTCCACCCTCGTAGTAGGCAAAGGAATTCCCGCCTTTTACCAGGATGATGGACAGCTTTCCAAAACGACACCACTGCGTTTACCGCCGATTCAGGTCGTGCGTTGTTGATGCGCAGAAGCACGAGGACATCTCCACAAAGACGCACTAGTAACGATCACATTGCCAAAGGCACACAAGGTTGCTGGTGAGGTTTCCCCCGAGGCCCATCACGTAGTCTTAGTGTACAATATAAACGGGGCATATGAAAACATGCTAGGTAACGCTTACTGACTTACTCGTAGAAAATACTCCGTTGGGTAGGCCATGATGCTCATTTTACAGAAACTAAACCTCAACAGGAAGCACTTACAAATATAAACGTAGCAGGTGCCCCAGTTGAAGCTCAGCTTCTGGAAAGGACAAGCCACCCTAACTATTGGGCTTGGCAAAGATAAAGCAAGGCTGTGCGCTCAGAGATCCTATAGCAGAAAAAGATCTAGAATCCTTCCTGGAGGTGAATTGATGATGTACTGGAGCGTAATCTGTATCTGACTGTGACGCGCGGGTTCTATCTTCCTCTCCTGCAGACACAGAGTAGAAGGTTCTCCCTTTATGAATCACCTGTAAGCTCCGCCCACTGAGCCACGCCCCGTCCTCCCTCGTAGTAGGCAAAGGAATTCCCGCCTTTTACCAGGATGATGGACAGCTTTCCAAAACGACACCACTGCGTTTACCGCCGATTCAGGTCGTGCGTTGTTGGTGCGCAGAAGCACGAGGACATCTCCACAAAGACGCACTAGTAACGATCACATTGCCAAAGGCACACAAAGTTGCTGGTGAGGTTTCCCCCGTGGCCCATCACGTCGTCTTAGTGTACAATATAAACGGGGCATATGAAAACATGCTAGGTAACGCTTACTGACTTACTTGTAGAAAATACTCCGGTTGGGTAGGCCATGATGCTCATTTTACAGAAACTAAACTTCAACAGGAAACACTTACAAATATAAACGTAGCAGGTGCCCCAGTTAAAGCTCAGCTTCTGGAAAGGACAAGCCACCCTAACTCTTGGGCGTGGGAAAGATAAAGCAAGGCTGTGCGCTCATAGATTCCATAGCAGAAAACAATCTAGAATCCTTCCTGGAGGTGAATTGATGATGTACTGGAGCGTAATCTGTATCTGACTGTGACGCGCGGGTTCTATCTTCCTCTCCTGCAGACACAGAGTAGAAGGTTCTCCCTTTATGAATCACCTGTAAGCTCCGCCCACTGAGCCACGCCCCGTCCACCCTCGTAGTAGGCAAGGGAATTCCCGCCTTTTACCAGGATGATGGACAGCTTTCCAAAACGACACCACTGCGTTTACCGCCGATTCAGGTCGTGCGTTGTTGGTGCGCAGAAGCACGAGGACATCTCCACAAAGACGCACTAGTAACGATCACATTGCCAAAGGCACACAAGGTTGCTGGTGAGGTGTCCCCCGTGGCCCATCACGTAGTCTTAGTGTACAATATACACGGGGCATATGAAAACATGCTAGGTAACGCTTACTGACTTACTCGTAGAAAATACTCCGGTTGGGTAGGCCATGATGCTCATTTTACAGAAACTAAACCTCAACAGGAAGCACTTACAAATATAAACGTAGCAGGTGCCCCAGGTGAAGCTCAGCTTCTGGAAAGGACAAGCCACCCTAACTCTTGGGCGTGGGAAAGATAAAGCAAGGCTGTGCGCTCATAGATTCCATAGCAGAAAACAATCTAGAATCCTTCCTGGAGGTGAATTGATGATGTACTGGAGCGTAATCTGTATCTGACTGTGACGCGCGGGTTCTATCTTCCTTTCCTGCAGACACAGAGCAGCTGGTTCTCCCTTTATGAATCACCTGTAAGCTCCGCCCGCTGAGCCACGCCCCGTCCACCCTCGTAGTAGGCAAAGGAATTCCCGCCTTTTACCAGGATGATGGACAGCTTTCCAAAACGACACCACTGCGTTTACCGCCGATTCAGGTCGTGCGTTGTTGGTGCGCAGAAGCACGAGGACATCTCCACAAAGACGCACTAGTAACAATCACATTGCCAAAGGCACACAAGGTTGCTGGTGAGGTTTCCCCAGTTGCCCATCACGTAGTCTTAGTGTACAATATACACAGGGCATATGAAAACATGCTAGGTAACGCTTACTGACTTACTCGTAGAAAATACTCTGGTTGGGTAGGCCATGATGCTCATTTTACAGAAACTAAAACTCAAAGGAAGCATTTACAAATATAAACGTAGCAGGTGCCCCAGTTGAAGCTCAGCTTCTGGAAAGGACAAGCCACCCTAACTTGGGCTTGGCAAAGATAAAGCAAGGCTGTGCGCTCAGAGATCCTATAGCAGAAAAAGATCTAGAATCCTTCCTGGAGGTGAATTGATGATGTACTGGAGCGTAATCTGTATCTGACTGTGACGCGCGGGTTCTATCTTCCTCTCCTGCAGACACAGAGTAGAAGGTTCTCCCTTTATGAATCACCTGTAAGCTCCGCCCACTGAGCCACGCCCCGTCCTCCCTCGTAGTAGGCAAAGGAATTCCCGCCTTTTACCAGGATGATGGACAGCTTTCCAAAACGACACCACTGCGTTTACCGCCGATTCAGGTCGTGCGTTGTTGGTGCGCAGAAGCACGAGGACATCTCCACAAAGACGCACTAGTAACGATCACATTGCCAAAGGCACACAAGGTTGCTGGTGAGGTTTCCCCCGTTGCCCATCACGTAGTCTTAGTGTACAATATACACAGGGCATATGAAAACATGCTAGGTAACGCTTACTGACTTACTCGTAGAAAATACTCTGGTTGGGTAGGCCATGATGCTCATTTTACAGAAACTAAAACTCAAAGGAAGCATTTACAAATATAAACGTAGCAGGTGCCCCAGTTGAAGCTCAGCTTCTGGAAAGGACAAGCCACCCTAACTTGGGCTTGGCAAAGATAAAGCAAGGCTGTGCGCTCAGAGATCCTATAGCAGAAAAAGATCTAGAATCCTTCCTGGAGGTGAATTGATGACGTACTGGAGCGTAATCTGTATCTGACTGTGACGCGCGGGTTCTATCTTCCTCTCCTGCAGACACAGAGTAGAAGGTTCTCCCTTTATGAATCACCTGTAAGCTCCGCCCACTGAGCCACGCCCCGTCCTCCCTCGTAGTAGGCAAAGGAATTCCCGCCTTTTACCAGGATGATGGACAGCTTTCCAAAACGACACCACTGCGTTTACCGCCGATTCAGGTCGTGCGTTGTTGGTGCGCAGAAGCACGAGGACATCTCCACAAAGACGCACTAGTAACGATCACATTGCCAAAGGCACACAAGGTTGCTGGTGAGGTTTCCCCCGTGGCCCATCACGTAGTCTTAGTGTACAATATAAACGGGGCATATGAAAACATGCTAGGTAACGCTTACTGACTTACTCGTAGAAAATACTCCGGTTGGGTAGGCCATGATGCTCATTTTACAGAAACTAAACCTCAAAGGAAGCATTTACAAATATAAACGTAGCAGGTGCCCCAGTTGAAGCTCAGCTTCTGGAAAGGACAAGCCACCCTAACTTGGGCTTGGCAAAGATAAAGCAAGGCTGTGCGCTCATAGATTCCATAGCAGAAAAAGATCTAGAATCCTTCCTGGAGGTGAACTGATGATGTACTGGAGCGTAATCTGTATCTGACTGTGACGCGCGGGTTCTATCTTCCTCTCCTGCAGACACAGAGTAGCTGGTTCTCCCTTTATGAATCACCTGTAAGCTCCGCCCGCTGAGCCACGCCCCGTCCACCCTCGTAGTAGGCAAAGGAATTCCCGCCTTTTACCAGGATGATGGACAGCTTTCCAAAACGACACCACTGCGTTTACCGCCGATTCAGGTCGTGCGTTGTTGATGCGCAGAAGCACGAGGACATCTCCACAAAGACGCACTAGTAACGATCACATTGCCAAAGGCACACAAGGTTGCTGGTGAGGTTTCCCCCGAGGCCCATCACGTAGTCTTAGTGTACAATATAAACGGGGCATATGAAAACATGCTAGGTAACGCTTACTGACTTACTCGTAGAAAATACTCCGTTGGGTAGGCCATGATGCTCATTTTACAGAAACTAAACCTCAACAGGAAGCACTTACAAATATAAACGTAGCAGGTGCCCCAGTTGAAGCTCAGCTTCTGGAAAGGACAAGCCACCCTAACTATTGGGCTTGGCAAAGATAAAGCAAGGCTGTGCGCTCAGAGATCCTATAGCAGAAAAAGATCTAGAATCCTTCCTGGAGGTGAATTGATGATGTACTGGAGCGTAATCTGTATCTGACTGTGACGCGCGGGTTCTATCTTCCTCTCCTGCAGACACAGAGTAGAAGGTTCTCCCTTTATGAATCACCTGTAAGCTCCGCCCACTGAGCCACGCCCCGTCCTCCCTCGTAGTAGGCAAAGGAATTCCCGCCTTTTACCAGGATGATGGACAGCTTTCCAAAACGACACCACTGCGTTTACCGCCGATTCAGGTTGTGCGCAGAAGCACGAGGACATCTCCACAAAGACGCACTAGTAACGATCACATTGCCAAAGGCACACAAGGTTGCTGGAGACGTTTCCCCCGAGGCCCATCACGTAGTCTTAGTGTACAATATAAACGGGGCATATGAAAACATGCTAGGTAACGCTTACTGACTTACTCGTAGAAAATACTCCGTTGGGTAGGCCATGATGCTCATTTTACAGAAACTAAACCTCAACAGGAAGCACTTACAAATATAAACGTAGAAGGTGCCCCAGTTGAAGCTCAGCTTCTGGAAAGGACAAGCCACCCTAACTATTGGGCTTGGCAAAGATAAAGCAAGGCTGTGCGCTCAGAGATCCTATAGCAGAAAAAGATCTAGAATCCTTCCTGGAGGTGAATTGATGATGTACTGGAGCGTAATCTGTATCTGACTGTGACGCGCGGGTTCTATCTTCCTCTCCTGCAGACACAGAGTAGAAGGTTCTCCCTTTATGAATCACCTGTAAGCTCCGCCCACTGAGCCACGCCCCGTCCTCCCTCGTAGTAGGCAAAGGAATTCCCGCCTTTTACCAGGATGATGGACAGCTTTCCAAAACGACACCACTGCGTTTACCGCCGATTCAGGTCGTGCGTTGTTGGTGCGCAGAAGCACGAGGACATCTCCACAAAGACGCACTAGTAACGATCACATTGCCAAAGGCACACAAGGTTGCTGGTGAGGTGTCCCCCGTGGCCCATTACGTAGTCTTAGTGTACAATATACACGGGGCATATGGAAACATGCTAGGTAACGCTTACTGACTTACTCGTAGAAAATACTCCGGTTGGGTAGGCCATGATGCTCATTTTACAGAAACTAAACCTCAACAGGAAGCACTTACAAATATAAACGTAGCAGGTGCCCCAGGTGAAGCTCAGCTTCTGGAAAGGACAAGCCACCCTAACTCTTGGGCGTGGGAAAGATAAAGCAAGGCTGTGCGCTCATAGATTCCATAGCAGAAAACAATCTAGAATCCTTCCTGGAGGTGAATTGATGATGTACTGGAGCGTAATCTGTATCTGACTGTGACGCGCGGGTTCTATCTTCCTTTCCTGCAGACACAGAGCAGCTGGTTCTCCCTTTATGAATCACCTGTAAGCTCCGCCCGCTGAGCCACGCCCCGTCCACCCTCGTAGTAGGCAAAGGAATTCCCGCCTTTTACCAGGATGATGGACAGCTTTCCAAAACGACACCACTGCGTTTACCGCCGATTCAGGTCGTGCGTTGTTGGTGCGCAGAAGCACGAGGACATCTCCACAAAGACGCACTAGTAACAATCACATTACCAAAGGCACACAAGGTTGCTGGTGAGGTTTCCCCCGTGGCCCATCACGTAGTCTTAGTGTACAATATACACAGGGCATATGAAAACATGCTAGGTAACGCTTACTGACTTACTCGTAGAAAATACTCCGTTGGGTAGGCCATGATGCTCATTTTACAGAAACTAAACCTCAACAGGAAGCACTTACAAATATAAACGTAGCAGGTGCCCCAGTTGAAGCTCAGCTTCTGGAAAGGACAAGCCACTCTAACTATTGGGCTTGGCAAAGATAAAGCAAGGCTGTGCGCTCAGAGATCCTATAGCAGAAAAAGATCTAGAATCCTTCCTGGAGGTGAATTGATGATGTACTGGAGCGTAATCTGTATCTGACTGTGACGCGCGGGTTCTATCTTCCTCTCCTGCAGACACAGAGTAGAAGGTTCTCCCTTTATGAATCACCTGTAAGCTCCGCCCACTGAGCCACGCCCCGTCCTCCCTCGTAGTAGGCAAAGGAATTCCCGCCTTTTACCAGGATGATGGACAGCTTTCCAAAACGACACCACTGCGTTTACCGCCGATTCAGGTCGTGCGTTGTTGGTGCGCAGAAGCACGAGGACATCTCCACAAAGACGCACTAGTAACGATCACATTGCCAAAGGCACACAAGGTTGCTGGTGAGGTTTCCCCCGTGGCCCATCACGTAGTCTTAGTGTACAATATAAACGGGGCATATGAAAACATGCTAGGTAACGCTTACTGACTTACTCGTAGAAAATACTCCGGTTGGGTAGGCCATGATGCTCATTTTACAGAAACTAAACCTCAAAGGAAGCATTTACAAATATAAACGTAGCAGGTGCCCCAGTTGAAGCTCAGCTTCTGGAAAGGACAAGCCACCCTAACTTGGGCTTGGCAAAGATAAAGCAAGGCTGTGCGCTCATAGATTCCATAGCAGAAAAAGATCTAGAATCCTTCCTGGAGGTGAACTGATGATGTACTGGAGCGTAATCTGTATCTGACTGTGACGCGCGGGTTCTATCTTCCTCTCCTGCAGACACAGAGTAGCTGGTTCTCCCTTTATGAATCACCTGTAAGCTCCGCCCGCTGAGCCACGCCCCGTCCACCCTCGTAGTAGGCAAAGGAATTCCCGCCTTTTACCAGGATGATGGACAGCTTTCCAAAACGACACCACTGCGTTTACCGCCGATTCAGGTCGTGCGTTGTTGATGCGCAGAAGCACGAGGACATCTCCACAAAGACGCACTAGTAACGATCACATTGCCAAAGGCACACAAGGTTGCTGGTGAGGTTTCCCCCGAGGCCCATCACGTAGTCTTAGTGTACAATATAAACGGGGCATATGAAAACATGCTAGGTAACGCTTACTGACTTACTCGTAGAAAATACTCCGTTGGGTAGGCCATGATGCTCATTTTACAGAAACTAAACCTCAACAGGAAGCACTTACAAATATAAACGTAGCAGGTGCCCCAGTTGAAGCTCAGCTTCTGGAAAGGACAAGCCACCCTAACTATTGGGCTTGGCAAAGATAAAGCAAGGCTGTGCGCTCAGAGATCCTATAGCAGAAAAAGATCTAGAATCCTTCCTGGAGGTGAATTGATGATGTACTGGAGCGTAATCTGTATCTGACTGTGACGCGCGGGTTCTATCTTCCTCTCCTGCAGACACAGAGTAGAAGGTTCTCCCTTTATGAATCACCTGTAAGCTCCGCCCACTGAGCCACGCCCCGTCCTCCCTCGTAGTAGGCAAAGGAATTCCCGCCTTTTACCAGGATGATGGACAGCTTTCCAAAACGACACCACTGCGTTTACCGCCGATTCAGGTCGTGCGTTGTTGGTGCGCAGAAGCACGAGGACATCTCCACAAAGACGCACTAGTAACGATCACATTGCCAAAGGCACACAAAGTTGCTGGTGAGGTTTCCCCCGTGGCCCATCACGTCGTCTTAGTGTACAATATAAACGGGGCATATGAAAACATGCTAGGTAACGCTTACTGACTTACTTGTAGAAAATACTCCGGTTGGGTAGGCCATGATGCTCATTTTACAGAAACTAAACTTCAACAGGAAACACTTACAAATATAAACGTAGCAGGTGCCCCAGTTAAAGCTCAGCTTCTGGAAAGGACAAGCCACCCTAACTCTTGGGCGTGGGAAAGATAAAGCAAGGCTGTGCGCTCATAGATTCCATAGCAGAAAACAATCTAGAATCCTTCCTGGAGGTGAATTGATGATGTACTGGAGCGTAATCTGTATCTGACTGTGACGCGCGGGTTCTATCTTCCTCTCCTGCAGACACAGAGTAGAAGGTTCTCCCTTTATGAATCACCTGTAAGCTCCGCCCACTGAGCCACGCCCCGTCCACCCTCGTAGTAGGCAAGGGAATTCCCGCCTTTTACCAGGATGATGGACAGCTTTCCAAAACGACACCACTGCGTTTACCGCCGATTCAGGTCGTGCGTTGTTGGTGCGCAGAAGCACGAGGACATCTCCACAAAGACGCACTAGTAACGATCACATTGCCAAAGGCACACAAGGTTGCTGGTGAGGTGTCCCCCGTGGCCCATCACGTAGTCTTAGTGTACAATATACACGGGGCATATGAAAACATGCTAGGTAACGCTTACTGACTTACTCGTAGAAAATACTCCGGTTGGGTAGGCCATGATGCTCATTTTACAGAAACTAAACCTCAACAGGAAGCACTTACAAATATAAACGTAGCAGGTGCCCCAGGTGAAGCTCAGCTTCTGGAAAGGACAAGCCACCCTAACTCTTGGGCGTGGGAAAGATAAAGCAAGGCTGTGCGCTCATAGATTCCATAGCAGAAAACAATCTAGAATCCTTCCTGGAGGTGAATTGATGATGTACTGGAGCGTAATCTGTATCTGACTGTGACGCGCGGGTTCTATCTTCCTTTCCTGCAGACACAGAGCAGCTGGTTCTCCCTTTATGAATCACCTGTAAGCTCCGCCCGCTGAGCCACGCCCCGTCCACCCTCGTAGTAGGCAAAGGAATTCCCGCCTTTTACCAGGATGATGGACAGCTTTCCAAAACGACACCACTGCGTTTACCGCCGATTCAGGTCGTGCGTTGTTGGTGCGCAGAAGCACGAGGACATCTCCACAAAGACGCACTAGTAACGATCACATTGCCAAAGGCACACAAGGTTGCTGGTGAGGTGTCCCCCGTGGCCCATTACGTAGTCTTAGTGTACAATATACACGGGGCATATGGAAACATGCTAGGTAACGCTTACTGACTTACTCGTAGAAAATACTCCGGTTGGGTAGGCCATGATGCTCATTTTACAGAAACTAAACCTCAACAGGAAGCACTTACAAATATAAACGTAGCAGGTGCCCCAGGTGAAGCTCAGCTTCTGGAAAGGACAAGCCACCCTAACTCTTGGGCGTGGGAAAGATAAAGCAAGGCTGTGCGCTCATAGATTCCATAGCAGAAAACAATCTAGAATCCTTCCTGGAGGTGAATTGATGATGTACTGGAGCGTAATCTGTATCTGACTGTGACGCGCGGGTTCTATCTTCCTTTCCTGCAGACACAGAGCAGCTGGTTCTCCCTTTATGAATCACCTGTAAGCTCCGCCCGCTGAGCCACGCCCCGTCCACCCTCGTAGTAGGCAAAGGAATTCCCGCCTTTTACCAGGATGATGGACAGCTTTCCAAAACGACACCACTGCGTTTACCGCCGATTCAGGTCGTGCGTTGTTGGTGCGCAGAAGCACGAGGACATCTCCACAAAGACGCACTAGTAACAATCACATTACCAAAGGCACACAAGGTTGCTGGTGAGGTTTCCCCCGTGGCCCATCACGTAGTCTTAGTGTACAATATACACAGGGCATATGAAAACATGCTAGGTAACGCTTACTGACTTACTCGTAGAAAATACTCCGTTGGGTAGGCCATGATGCTCATTTTACAGAAACTAAACCTCAACAGGAAGCACTTACAAATATAAACGTAGCAGGTGCCCCAGTTGAAGCTCAGCTTCTGGAAAGGACAAGCCACTCTAACTATTGGGCTTGGCAAAGATAAAGCAAGGCTGTGCGCTCAGAGATCCTATAGCAGAAAAAGATCTAGAATCCTTCCTGGAGGTGAATTGATGATGTACTGGAGCGTAATCTGTATCTGACTGTGACGCGCGGGTTCTATCTTCCTCTCCTGCAGACACAGAGTAGAAGGTTCTCCCTTTATGAATCACCTGTAAGCTCCGCCCACTGAGCCACGCCCCGTCCTCCCTCGTAGTAGGCAAAGGAATTCCCGCCTTTTACCAGGATGATGGACAGCTTTCCAAAACGACACCACTGCGTTTACCGCCGATTCAGGTCGTGCGTTGTTGGTGCGCAGAAGCACGAGGACATCTCCACAAAGACGCACTAGTAACGATCACATTGCCAAAGGCACACAAGGTTGCTGGTGAGGTTTCCCCCGTGGCCCATCACGTAGTCTTAGTGTACAATATAAACGGGGCATATGAAAACATGCTAGGTAACGCTTACTGACTTACTCGTAGAAAATACTCCGGTTGGGTAGGCCATGATGCTCATTTTACAGAAACTAAACCTCAAAGGAAGCATTTACAAATATAAACGTAGCAGGTGCCCCAGTTGAAGCTCAGCTTCTGGAAAGGACAAGCCACCCTAACTTGGGCTTGGCAAAGATAAAGCAAGGCTGTGCGCTCATAGATTCCATAGCAGAAAAAGATCTAGAATCCTTCCTGGAGGTGAACTGATGATGTACTGGAGCGTAATCTGTATCTGACTGTGACGCGCGGGTTCTATCTTCCTCTCCTGCAGACACAGAGTAGCTGGTTCTCCCTTTATGAATCACCTGTAAGCTCCGCCCGCTGAGCCACGCCCCGTCCACCCTCGTAGTAGGCAAAGGAATTCCCGCCTTTTACCAGGATGATGGACAGCTTTCCAAAACGACACCACTGCGTTTACCGCCGATTCAGGTCGTGCGTTGTTGATGCGCAGAAGCACGAGGACATCTCCACAAAGACGCACTAGTAACGATCACATTGCCAAAGGCACACAAGGTTGCTGGTGAGGTTTCCCCCGAGGCCCATCACGTAGTCTTAGTGTACAATATAAACGGGGCATATGAAAACATGCTAGGTAACGCTTACTGACTTACTCGTAGAAAATACTCCGTTGGGTAGGCCATGATGCTCATTTTACAGAAACTAAACCTCAACAGGAAGCACTTACAAATATAAACGTAGCAGGTGCCCCAGTTGAAGCTCAGCTTCTGGAAAGGACAAGCCACCCTAACTATTGGGCTTGGCAAAGATAAAGCAAGGCTGTGCGCTCAGAGATCCTATAGCAGAAAAAGATCTAGAATCCTTCCTGGAGGTGAATTGATGATGTACTGGAGCGTAATCTGTATCTGACTGTGACGCGCGGGTTCTATCTTCCTCTCCTGCAGACACAGAGTAGAAGGTTCTCCCTTTATGAATCACCTGTAAGCTCCGCCCACTGAGCCACGCCCCGTCCTCCCTCGTAGTAGGCAAAGGAATTCCCGCCTTTTACCAGGATGATGGACAGCTTTCCAAAACGACACCACTGCGTTTACCGCCGATTCAGGTTGTGCGCAGAAGCACGAGGACATCTCCACAAAGACGCACTAGTAACGATCACATTGCCAAAGGCACACAAGGTTGCTGGAGACGTTTCCCCCGAGGCCCATCACGTAGTCTTAGTGTACAATATAAACGGGGCATATGAAAACATGCTAGGTAACGCTTACTGACTTACTCGTAGAAAATACTCCGTTGGGTAGGCCATGATGCTCATTTTACAGAAACTAAACCTCAACAGGAAGCACTTACAAATATAAACGTAGAAGGTGCCCCAGTTGAAGCTCAGCTTCTGGAAAGGACAAGCCACCCTAACTATTGGGCTTGGCAAAGATAAAGCAAGGCTGTGCGCTCAGAGATCCTATAGCAGAAAAAGATCTAGAATCCTTCCTGGAGGTGAATTGATGATGTACTGGAGCGTAATCTGTATCTGACTGTGACGCGCGGGTTCTATCTTCCTCTCCTGCAGACACAGAGTAGAAGGTTCTCCCTTTATGAATCACCTGTAAGCTCCGCCCACTGAGCCACGCCCCGTCCTCCCTCGTAGTAGGCAAAGGAATTCCCGCCTTTTACCAGGATGATGGACAGCTTTCCAAAACGACACCACTGCGTTTACCGCCGATTCAGGTCGTGCGTTGTTGGTGCGCAGAAGCACGAGGACATCTCCACAAAGACGCACTAGTAACGATCACATTGCCAAAGGCACACAAGGTTGCTGGTGAGGTGTCCCCCGTGGCCCATTACGTAGTCTTAGTGTACAATATACACGGGGCATATGGAAACATGCTAGGTAACGCTTACTGACTTACTCGTAGAAAATACTCCGGTTGGGTAGGCCATGATGCTCATTTTACAGAAACTAAACCTCAACAGGAAGCACTTACAAATATAAACGTAGCAGGTGCCCCAGGTGAAGCTCAGCTTCTGGAAAGGACAAGCCACCCTAACTCTTGGGCGTGGGAAAGATAAAGCAAGGCTGTGCGCTCATAGATTCCATAGCAGAAAACAATCTAGAATCCTTCCTGGAGGTGAATTGATGATGTACTGGAGCGTAATCTGTATCTGACTGTGACGCGCGGGTTCTATCTTCCTTTCCTGCAGACACAGAGCAGCTGGTTCTCCCTTTATGAATCACCTGTAAGCTCCGCCCGCTGAGCCACGCCCCGTCCACCCTCGTAGTAGGCAAAGGAATTCCCGCCTTTTACCAGGATGATGGACAGCTTTCCAAAACGACACCACTGCGTTTACCGCCGATTCAGGTCGTGCGTTGTTGGTGCGCAGAAGCACGAGGACATCTCCACAAAGACGCACTAGTAACAATCACATTACCAAAGGCACACAAGGTTGCTGGTGAGGTTTCCCCCGTGGCCCATCACGTAGTCTTAGTGTACAATATACACAGGGCATATGAAAACATGCTAGGTAACGCTTACTGACTTACTCGTAGAAAATACTCCGTTGGGTAGGCCATGATGCTCATTTTACAGAAACTAAACCTCAACAGGAAGCACTTACAAATATAAACGTAGCAGGTGCCCCAGTTGAAGCTCAGCTTCTGGAAAGGACAAGCCACTCTAACTATTGGGCTTGGCAAAGATAAAGCAAGGCTGTGCGCTCAGAGATCCTATAGCAGAAAAAGATCTAGAATCCTTCCTGGAGGTGAATTGATGATGTACTGGAGCGTAATCTGTATCTGACTGTGACGCGCGGGTTCTATCTTCCTCTCCTGCAGACACAGAGTAGAAGGTTCTCCCTTTATGAATCACCTGTAAGCTCCGCCCACTGAGCCACGCCCCGTCCTCCCTCGTAGTAGGCAAAGGAATTCCCGCCTTTTACCAGGATGATGGACAGCTTTCCAAAACGACACCACTGCGTTTACCGCCGATTCAGGTCGTGCGTTGTTGGTGCGCAGAAGCACGAGGACATCTCCACAAAGACGCACTAGTAACGATCACATTGCCAAAGGCACACAAGGTTGCTGGTGAGGTTTCCCCCGTGGCCCATCACGTAGTCTTAGTGTACAATATAAACGGGGCATATGAAAACATGCTAGGTAACGCTTACTGACTTACTCGTAGAAAATACTCCGGTTGGGTAGGCCATGATGCTCATTTTACAGAAACTAAACCTCAAAGGAAGCATTTACAAATATAAACGTAGCAGGTGCCCCAGTTGAAGCTCAGCTTCTGGAAAGGACAAGCCACCCTAACTTGGGCTTGGCAAAGATAAAGCAAGGCTGTGCGCTCATAGATTCCATAGCAGAAAAAGATCTAGAATCCTTCCTGGAGGTGAACTGATGATGTACTGGAGCGTAATCTGTATCTGACTGTGACGCGCGGGTTCTATCTTCCTCTCCTGCAGACACAGAGTAGCTGGTTCTCCCTTTATGAATCACCTGTAAGCTCCGCCCGCTGAGCCACGCCCCGTCCACCCTCGTAGTAGGCAAAGGAATTCCCGCCTTTTACCAGGATGATGGACAGCTTTCCAAAACGACACCACTGCGTTTACCGCCGATTCAGGTCGTGCGTTGTTGATGCGCAGAAGCACGAGGACATCTCCACAAAGACGCACTAGTAACGATCACATTGCCAAAGGCACACAAGGTTGCTGGTGAGGTTTCCCCCGAGGCCCATCACGTAGTCTTAGTGTACAATATAAACGGGGCATATGAAAACATGCTAGGTAACGCTTACTGACTTACTCGTAGAAAATACTCCGTTGGGTAGGCCATGATGCTCATTTTACAGAAACTAAACCTCAACAGGAAGCACTTACAAATATAAACGTAGCAGGTGCCCCAGTTGAAGCTCAGCTTCTGGAAAGGACAAGCCACCCTAACTCTTGGGCGTGGGAAAGATAAAGCAAGGCTGTGCGCTCATAGATTCCATAGCAGAAAACAATCTAGAATCCTTCCTGGAGGTGAATTGATGATGTACTGGAGCGTAATCTGTATCTGACTGTGACGCGCGGGTTCTATCTTCCTCTCCTGCAGACACAGAGTAGAAGGTTCTCCCTTTATGAATCACCTGTAAGCTCCGCCCACTGAGCCACGCCCCGTCCACCCTCGTAGTAGGCAAGGGAATTCCCGCCTTTTACCAGGATGATGGACAGCTTTCCAAAACGACACCACTGCGTTTACCGCCGATTCAGGTCGTGCGTTGTTGGTGCGCAGAAGCACGAGGACATCTCCACAAAGACGCACTAGTAACGATCACATTGCCAAAGGCACACAAGGTTGCTGGTGAGGTGTCCCCCGTGGCCCATCACGTAGTCTTAGTGTACAATATACACGGGGCATATGAAAACATGCTAGGTAACGCTTACTGACTTACTCGTAGAAAATACTCCGGTTGGGTAGGCCATGATGCTCATTTTACAGAAACTAAACCTCAACAGGAAGCACTTACAAATATAAACGTAGCAGGTGCCCCAGGTGAAGCTCAGCTTCTGGAAAGGACAAGCCACCCTAACTCTTGGGCGTGGGAAAGATAAAGCAAGGCTGTGCGCTCATAGATTCCATAGCAGAAAACAATCTAGAATCCTTCCTGGAGGTGAATTGATGATGTACTGGAGCGTAATCTGTATCTGACTGTGACGCGCGGGTTCTATCTTCCTTTCCTGCAGACACAGAGCAGCTGGTTCTCCCTTTATGAATCACCTGTAAGCTCCGCCCGCTGAGCCACGCCCCGTCCACCCTCGTAGTAGGCAAAGGAATTCCCGCCTTTTACCAGGATGATGGACAGCTTTCCAAAACGACACCACTGCGTTTACCGCCGATTCAGGTCGTGCGTTGTTGGTGCGCAGAAGCACGAGGACATCTCCACAAAGACGCACTAGTAACGATCACATTGCCAAAGGCACACAAGGTTGCTGGTGAGGTGTCCCCCGTGGCCCATTACGTAGTCTTAGTGTACAATATACACGGGGCATATGGAAACATGCTAGGTAACGCTTACTGACTTACTCGTAGAAAATACTCCGGTTGGGTAGGCCATGATGCTCATTTTACAGAAACTAAACCTCAACAGGAAGCACTTACAAATATAAACGTAGCAGGTGCCCCAGGTGAAGCTCAGCTTCTGGAAAGGACAAGCCACCCTAACTCTTGGGCGTGGGAAAGATAAAGCAAGGCTGTGC
The DNA here is from genome assembly GCF_031143425.1 of Pleurodeles waltl. Taxonomy (NCBI): domain Eukaryota; kingdom Metazoa; phylum Chordata; class Amphibia; order Caudata; family Salamandridae; genus Pleurodeles; species Pleurodeles waltl. The sequence goes on along the minus strand of NW_027150109.1, from coordinate 51,542 downwards.
GCTCATAGATTCCATAGCAGAAAACAATCTAGAATCCTTCCTGGAGGTGAATTGATGATGTACTGGAGCGTAATCTGTATCTGACTGTGACGCGCGGGTTCTATCTTCCTTTCCTGCAGACACAGAGCAGCTGGTTCTCCCTTTATGAATCACCTGTAAGCTCCGCCCGCTGAGCCACGCCCCGTCCACCCTCGTAGTAGGCAAAGGAATTCCCGCCTTTTACCAGGATGATGGACAGCTTTCCAAAACGACACCACTGCGTTTACCGCCGATTCAGGTCGTGCGTTGTTGGTGCGCAGAAGCACGAGGACATCTCCACAAAGACGCACTAGTAACAATCACATTACCAAAGGCACACAAGGTTGCTGGTGAGGTTTCCCCCGTGGCCCATCACGTAGTCTTAGTGTACAATATACACAGGGCATATGAAAACATGCTAGGTAACGCTTACTGACTTACTCGTAGAAAATACTCCGTTGGGTAGGCCATGATGCTCATTTTACAGAAACTAAACCTCAACAGGAAGCACTTACAAATATAAACGTAGCAGGTGCCCCAGTTGAAGCTCAGCTTCTGGAAAGGACAAGCCACTCTAACTATTGGGCTTGGCAAAGATAAAGCAAGGCTGTGCGCTCAGAGATCCTATAGCAGAAAAAGATCTAGAATCCTTCCTGGAGGTGAATTGATGATGTACTGGAGCGTAATCTGTATCTGACTGTGACGCGCGGGTTCTATCTTCCTCTCCTGCAGACACAGAGTAGAAGGTTCTCCCTTTATGAATCACCTGTAAGCTCCGCCCACTGAGCCACGCCCCGTCCTCCCTCGTAGTAGGCAAAGGAATTCCCGCCTTTTACCAGGATGATGGACAGCTTTCCAAAACGACACCACTGCGTTTACCGCCGATTCAGGTCGTGCGTTGTTGGTGCGCAGAAGCACGAGGACATCTCCACAAAGACGCACTAGTAACGATCACATTGCCAAAGGCACACAAAGTTGCTGGTGAGGTTTCCCCCGTGGCCCATCACGTCGTCTTAGTGTACAATATAAACGGGGCATATGAAAACATGCTAGGTAACGCTTACTGACTTACTTGTAGAAAATACTCCGGTTGGGTAGGCCATGATGCTCATTTTACAGAAACTAAACTTCAACAGGAAACACTTACAAATATAAACGTAGCAGGTGCCCCAGTTAAAGCTCAGCTTCTGGAAAGGACAAGCCACCCTAACTCTTGGGCGTGGGAAAGATAAAGCAAGGCTGTGCGCTCATAGATTCCATAGCAGAAAACAATCTAGAATCCTTCCTGGAGGTGAATTGATGATGTACTGGAGCGTAATCTGTATCTGACTGTGACGCGCGGGTTCTATCTTCCTCTCCTGCAGACACAGAGTAGAAGGTTCTCCCTTTATGAATCACCTGTAAGCTCCGCCCACTGAGCCACGCCCCGTCCACCCTCGTAGTAGGCAAGGGAATTCCCGCCTTTTACCAGGATGATGGACAGCTTTCCAAAACGACACCACTGCGTTTACCGCCGATTCAGGTCGTGCGTTGTTGGTGCGCAGAAGCACGAGGACATCTCCACAAAGACGCACTAGTAACGATCACATTGCCAAAGGCACACAAGGTTGCTGGTGAGGTGTCCCCCGTGGCCCATCACGTAGTCTTAGTGTACAATATACACGGGGCATATGAAAACATGCTAGGTAACGCTTACTGACTTACTCGTAGAAAATACTCCGGTTGGGTAGGCCATGATGCTCATTTTACAGAAACTAAACCTCAACAGGAAGCACTTACAAATATAAACGTAGCAGGTGCCCCAGGTGAAGCTCAGCTTCTGGAAAGGACAAGCCACCCTAACTCTTGGGCGTGGGAAAGATAAAGCAAGGCTGTGCGCTCATAGATTCCATAGCAGAAAACAATCTAGAATCCTTCCTGGAGGTGAATTGATGATGTACTGGAGCGTAATCTGTATCTGACTGTGACGCGCGGGTTCTATCTTCCTTTCCTGCAGACACAGAGCAGCTGGTTCTCCCTTTATGAATCACCTGTAAGCTCCGCCCGCTGAGCCACGCCCCGTCCACCCTCGTAGTAGGCAAAGGAATTCCCGCCTTTTACCAGGATGATGGACAGCTTTCCAAAACGACACCACTGCGTTTACCGCCGATTCAGGTCGTGCGTTGTTGGTGCGCAGAAGCACGAGGACATCTCCACAAAGACGCACTAGTAACGATCACATTGCCAAAGGCACACAAGGTTGCTGGTGAGGTGTCCCCCGTGGCCCATTACGTAGTCTTAGTGTACAATATACACGGGGCATATGGAAACATGCTAGGTAACGCTTACTGACTTACTCGTAGAAAATACTCCGGTTGGGTAGGCCATGATGCTCATTTTACAGAAACTAAACCTCAACAGGAAGCACTTACAAATATAAACGTAGCAGGTGCCCCAGGTGAAGCTCAGCTTCTGGAAAGGACAAGCCACCCTAACTCTTGGGCGTGGGAAAGATAAAGCAAGGCTGTGCGCTCATAGATTCCATAGCAGAAAACAATCTAGAATCCTTCCTGGAGGTGAATTGATGATGTACTGGAGCGTAATCTGTATCTGACTGTGACGCGCGGGTTCTATCTTCCTTTCCTGCAGACACAGAGCAGCTGGTTCTCCCTTTATGAATCACCTGTAAGCTCCGCCCGCTGAGCCACGCCCCGTCCACCCTCATAGTAGGCAAAGGAATTCCCGCCTTTTACCAGGATGATGGACAGCTTTCCAAAACGACACCACTGCGTTTACCGCCGATTCAGGTCGTGCGTTGTTGGTGCGCAGAAGCACGAGGACATCTCCACAAAGACGCACTAGTAACAATCACATTACCAAAGGCACACAAGGTTGCTGGTGAGGTTTCCCCCGTGGCCCATCACGTAGTCTTAGTGTACAATATACACAGGGCATATGAAAACATGCTAGGTAACGCTTACTGACTTACTCGTAGAAAATACTCCGTTGGGTAGGCCATGATGCTCATTTTACAGAAACTAAACCTCAACAGGAAGCACTTACAAATATAAACGTAGCAGGTGCCCCAGTTGAAGCTCAGCTTCTGGAAAGGACAAGCCACTCTAACTATTGGGCTTGGCAAAGATAAAGCAAGGCTGTGCGCTCAGAGATCCTATAGCAGAAAAAGATCTAGAATCCTTCCTGGAGGTGAATTGATGATGTACTGGAGCGTAATCTGTATCTGACTGTGACGCGCGGGTTCTATCTTCCTCTCCTGCAGACACAGAGTAGAAGGTTCTCCCTTTATGAATCACCTGTAAGCTCCGCCCACTGAGCCACGCCCCGTCCTCCCTCGTAGTAGGCAAAGGAATTCCCGCCTTTTACCAGGATGATGGACAGCTTTCCAAAACGACACCACTGCGTTTACCGCCGATTCAGGTCGTGCGTTGTTGGTGCGCAGAAGCACGAGGACATCTCCACAAAGACGCACTAGTAACGATCACATTGCCAAAGGCACACAAAGTTGCTGGTGAGGTTTCCCCCGTGGCCCATCACGTCGTCTTAGTGTACAATATAAACGGGGCATATGAAAACATGCTAGGTAACGCTTACTGACTTACTTGTAGAAAATACTCCGGTTGGGTAGGCCATGATGCTCATTTTACAGAAACTAAACTTCAACAGGAAACACTTACAAATATAAACGTAGCAGGTGCCCCAGTTAAAGCTCAGCTTCTGGAAAGGACAAGCCACCCTAACTCTTGGGCGTGGGAAAGATAAAGCAAGGCTGTGCGCTCATAGATTCCATAGCAGAAAACAATCTAGAATCCTTCCTGGAGGTGAATTGATGATGTACTGGAGCGTAATCTGTATCTGACTGTGACGCGCGGGTTCTATCTTCCTCTCCTGCAGACACAGAGTAGAAGGTTCTCCCTTTATGAATCACCTGTAAGCTCCGCCCACTGAGCCACGCCCCGTCCACCCTCGTAGTAGGCAAGGGAATTCCCGCCTTTTACCAGGATGATGGACAGCTTTCCAAAACGACACCACTGCGTTTACCGCCGATTCAGGTCGTGCGTTGTTGGTGCGCAGAAGCACGAGGACATCTCCACAAAGACGCACTAGTAACGATCACATTGCCAAAGGCACACAAGGTTGCTGGTGAGGTGTCCCCCGTGGCCCATCACGTAGTCTTAGTGTACAATATACACGGGGCATATGAAAACATGCTAGGTAACGCTTACTGACTTACTCGTAGAAAATACTCCGGTTGGGTAGGCCATGATGCTCATTTTACAGAAACTAAACCTCAACAGGAAGCACTTACAAATATAAACGTAGCAGGTGCCCCAGGTGAAGCTCAGCTTCTGGAAAGGACAAGCCACCCTAACTCTTGGGCGTGGGAAAGATAAAGCAAGGCTGTGCGCTCATAGATTCCATAGCAGAAAACAATCTAGAATCCTTCCTGGAGGTGAATTGATGATGTACTGGAGCGTAATCTGTATCTGACTGTGACGCGCGGGTTCTATCTTCCTTTCCTGCAGACACAGAGCAGCTGGTTCTCCCTTTATGAATCACCTGTAAGCTCCGCCCGCTGAGCCACGCCCCGTCCACCCTCGTAGTAGGCAAAGGAATTCCCGCCTTTTACCAGGATGATGGACAGCTTTCCAAAACGACACCACTGCGTTTACCGCCGATTCAGGTCGTGCGTTGTTGGTGCGCAGAAGCACGAGGACATCTCCACAAAGACGCACTAGTAACGATCACATTGCCAAAGGCACACAAGGTTGCTGGTGAGGTGTCCCCCGTGGCCCATTACGTAGTCTTAGTGTACAATATACACGGGGCATATGGAAACATGCTAGGTAACGCTTACTGACTTACTCGTAGAAAATACTCCGGTTGGGTAGGCCATGATGCTCATTTTACAGAAACTAAACCTCAACAGGAAGCACTTACAAATATAAACGTAGCAGGTGCCCCAGGTGAAGCTCAGCTTCTGGAAAGGACAAGCCACCCTAACTCTTGGGCGTGGGAAAGATAAAGCAAGGCTGTGCGCTCATAGATTCCATAGCAGAAAACAATCTAGAATCCTTCCTGGAGGTGAATTGATGATGTACTGGAGCGTAATCTGTATCTGACTGTGACGCGCGGGTTCTATCTTCCTTTCCTGCAGACACAGAGCAGCTGGTTCTCCCTTTATGAATCACCTGTAAGCTCCGCCCACTGAGCCACGCCCCGTCCACCCTCGTAGTAGGCAAAGGAATTCCCGCCTTTTACCAGGATGATGGACAGCTTTCCAAAACGACACCACTGCGTTTACCGCCGATTCAGGTCGTGCGTTGTTGGTGCGCAGAAGCACGAGGACATCTCCACAAAGACGCACTAGTAACAATCACATTACCAAAGGCACACAAGGTTGCTGGTGAGGTTTCCCCCGTGGCCCATCACGTAGTCTTAGTGTACAATATACACGGGGCATATGAAAACATGCTAGGTAACGCTTACTGACTTACTCGTAGAAAATACTCCGGTTGGGTAGGCCATGATGCTCATTTTACAGAAACTAAACCTCAACAGGAAGCACTTACAAATATAAACGTAGCAGGTGCCCCAGGTGAAGCTCAGCTTCTGGAAAGGACAAGCCACCCTAACTCTTGGGCGTGGGAAAGATAAAGCAAGGCTGTGCGCTCAGAGATCCTATAGCAGAAAAAGATCTAGAATCCTTCCTGGAGGTGAATTGATGATGTACTGGAGCGTAATCTGTATCTGACTGTGACGCGCGGGTTCTATCTTCCTCTCCTGCAGACACAGAGTAGAAGGTTCTCCCTTTATGAATCACCTGTAAGCTCCGCCCACTGAGCCACGCCCCGTCCTCCCTCGTAGTAGGCAAAGGAATTCCCGCCTTTTACCAGGATGATGGACAGCTTTCCAAAACGACACCACTGCGTTTACCGCCGATTCAGGTCGTGCGTTGTTGGTGCGCAGAAGCACGAGGACATCTCCACAAAGACGCACTAGTAACGATCACATTGCCAAAGGCACACAAAGTTGCTGGTGAGGTTTCCCCCGTGGCCCATCACGTCGTCTTAGTGTACAATATAAACGGGGCATATGAAAACATGCTAGGTAACGCTTACTGACTTACTTGTAGAAAATACTCCGGTTGGGTAGGCCATGATGCTCATTTTACAGAAACTAAACTTCAACAGGAAACACTTACAAATATAAACGTAGCAGGTGCCCCAGTTAAAGCTCAGCTTCTGGAAAGGACAAGCCACCCTAACTCTTGGGCGTGGGAAAGATAAAGCAAGGCTGTGCGCTCATAGATTCCATAGCAGAAAACAATCTAGAATCCTTCCTGGAGGTGAATTGATGATGTACTGGAGCGTAATCTGTATCTGACTGTGACGCGCGGGTTCTATCTTCCTCTCCTGCAGACACAGAGTAGAAGGTTCTCCCTTTATGAATCACCTGTAAGCTCCGCCCACTGAGCCACGCCCCGTCCACCCTCGTAGTAGGCAAGGGAATTCCCGCCTTTTACCAGGATGATGGACAGCTTTCCAAAACGACACCACTGCGTTTACCGCCGATTCAGGTCGTGCGTTGTTGGTGCGCAGAAGCACGAGGACATCTCCACAAAGACGCACTAGTAACGATCACATTGCCAAAGGCACACAAGGTTGCTGGTGAGGTGTCCCCCGTGGCCCATCACGTAGTCTTAGTGTACAATATACACGGGGCATATGAAAACATGCTAGGTAACGCTTACTGACTTACTCGTAGAAAATACTCCGGTTGGGTAGGCCATGATGCTCATTTTACAGAAACTAAACCTCAACAGGAAGCACTTACAAATATAAACGTAGCAGGTGCCCCAGGTGAAGCTCAGCTTCTGGAAAGGACAAGCCACCCTAACTCTTGGGCGTGGGAAAGATAAAGCAAGGCTGTGCGCTCATAGATTCCATAGCAGAAAACAATCTAGAATCCTTCCTGGAGGTGAATTGATGATGTACTGGAGCGTAATCTGTATCTGACTGTGACGCGCGGGTTCAATCTTCCTTTCCTGCAGACACAGAGCAGCTGGTTCTCCCTTTATGAATCACCTGTAAGCTCCGCCCGCTGAGCCACGCCCCGTCCACCCTCGTAGTAGGCAAAGGAATTCCCGCCTTTTACCAGGATGATGGACAGCTTTCCAAAACGACACCACTGCGTTTACCGCCGATTCAGGTCGTGCGTTGTTGGTGCGCAGAAGCACGAGGACATCTCCACAAAGACGCACTAGTAACAATCACATTGCCAAAGGCACACAAGGTTGCTGGTGAGGTTTCCCCAGTTGCCCATCACGTAGTCTTAGTGTACAATATACACAGGGCATATGAAAACATGCTAGGTAACGCTTACTGACTTACTCGTAGAAAATACTCTGGTTGGGTAGGCCATGATGCTCATTTTACAGAAACTAAAACTCAAAGGAAGCATTTACAAATATAAACGTAGCAGGTGCCCCAGTTGAAGCTCAGCTTCTGGAAAGGACAAGCCACCCTAACTTGGGCTTGGCAAAGATAAAGCAAGGCTGTGCGCTCAGAGATCCTATAGCAGAAAAAGATCTAGAATCCTTCCTGGAAGTGAATTGATGATGTACTGGAGCGTAATCTGTATCTGACTGTGACGCGCGGGTTCTATCTTCCTCTCCTGCAGACACAGAGTAGAAGGTTCTCCCTTTATGAATCACCTGTAAGCTCCGCCCACTGAGCCACGCCCCGTCCTCCCTCGTAGTAGGCAAAGGAATTCCCGCCTTTTACCAGGATGATGGACAGCTTTCCAAAACGACACCACTGCGTTTACCGCCGATTCAGGTCGTGCGTTGTTGGTGCGCAGAAGCACGAGGACATCTCCACAAAGACGCACTAGTAACGATCACATTGCCAAAGGCACACAAGGTTGCTGGTGAGGTTTCCCCCGTTGCCCATCACGTAGTCTTAGTGTACAATATACACAGGGCATATGAAAACATGCTAGGTAACGCTTACTGACTTACTCGTAGAAAATACTCTGGTTGGGTAGGCCATGATGCTCATTTTACAGAAACTAAAACTCAAAGGAAGCATTTACAAATATAAACGTAGCAGGTGCCCCAGTTGAAGCTCAGCTTCTGGAAAGGACAAGCCACCCTAACTTGGGCTTGGCAAAGATAAAGCAAGGCTGTGCGCTCAGAGATCCTATAGCAGAAAAAGATCTAGAATCCTTCCTGGAGGTGAATTGATGACGTACTGGAGCGTAATCTGTATCTGACTGTGACGCGCAGGTTCTATCTTCCTCTCCTGCAGACACAGAGTAGAAGGTTCTCCCTTTATGAATCACCTGTAAGCTCCGCCCACTGAGCCACGCCCCGTCCTCCCTCGTAGTAGGCAAAGGAATTCCCGCCTTTTACCAGGATGATGGACAGCTTTCCAAAACGACACCACTGCGTTTACCGCCGATTCAGGTCGTGCGTTGTTGGTGCGCAGAAGCACGAGGACATCTCCACAAAGACGCACTAGTAACGATCACATTGCCAAAGGCACACAAGGTTGCTGGTGAGGTTTCCCCCGTGGCCCATCACGTAGTCTTAGTGTACAATATAAACGGGGCATATGAAAACATGCTAGGTAACGCTTACTGACTTACTCGTAGAAAATACTCCGGTTGGGTAGGCCATGATGCTCATTTTACAGAAACTAAACCTCAAAGGAAGCATTTACAAATATAAACGTAGCAGGTGCCCCAGTTGAAGCTCAGCTTCTGGAAAGGACAAGCCACCCTAACTTGGGCTTGGCAAAGATAAAGCAAGGCTGTGCGCTCATAGATTCCATAGCAGAAAAAGATCTAGAATCCTTCCTGGAGGTGAACTGATGATGTACTGGAGCGTAATCTGTATCTGACTGTGACGCGCGGGTTCTATCTTCCTCTCCTGCAGACACAGAGTAGCTGGTTCTCCCTTTATGAATCACCTGTAAGCTCCGCCCGCTGAGCCACGCCCCGTCCACCCTCGTAGTAGGCAAAGGAATTCCCGCCTTTTACCAGGATGATGGACAGCTTTCCAAAACGACACCACTGCGTTTACCGCCGATTCAGGTCGTGCGTTGTTGATGCGCAGAAGCACGAGGACATCTCCACAAAGACGCACTAGTAACGATCACATTGCCAAAGGCACACAAGGTTGCTGGTGAGGTTTCCCCCGAGGCCCATCACGTAGTCTTAGTGTACAATATAAACGGGGCATATGAAAACATGCTAGGTAACGCTTACTGACTTACTCGTAGAAAATACTCCGTTGGGTAGGCCATGATGCTCATTTTACAGAAACTAAACCTCAACAGGAAGCACTTACAAATATAAACGTAGCAGGTGCCCCAGTTGAAGCTCAGCTTCTGGAAAGGACAAGCCACCCTAACTATTGGGCTTGGCAAAGATAAAGCAAGGCTGTGCGCTCAGAGATCCTATAGCAGAAAAAGATCTAGAATCCTTCCTGGAGGTGAATTGATGATGTACTGGAGCGTAATCTGTATCTGACTGTGACGCGCGGGTTCTATCTTCCTCTCCTGCAGACACAGAGTAGAAGGTTCTCCCTTTATGAATCACCTGTAAGCTCCGCCCACTGAGCCACGCCCCGTCCTCCCTCGTAGTAGGCAAAGGAATTCCCGCCTTTTACCAGGATGATGGACAGCTTTCCAAAACGACACCACTGCGTTTACCGCCGATTCAGGTCGTGCGTTGTTGGTGCGCAGAAGCACGAGGACATCTCCACAAAGACGCACTAGTAACGATCACATTGCCAAAGGCACACAAAGTTGCTGGTGAGGTTTCCCCCGTGGCCCATCACGTAGTCTTAGTGTACAATATAAACGGGGCATATGAAAACATGCTAGGTAACGCTTACTGACTTACTCGTAGAAAATACTCCGGTTGGGTAGGCCATGATGCTCATTTTACAGAAACTAAACTTCAACAGGAAACACTTACAAATATAAACGTAGCAGGTGCCCCAGTTAAAGCTCAGCTTCTGGAAAGGACAAGCCACCCTAACTCTTGGGCGTGGGAAAGATAAAGCAAGGCTGTGCGCTCATAGATTCCATAGCAGAAAACAATCTAGAATCCTTCCTGGAGGTGAATTGATGATGTACTGGAGCGTAATCTGTATCTGACTGTGACGCGCGGGTTCTATCTTCCTCTCCTGCAGACACAGAGTAGAAGGTTCTCCCTTTATGAATCACCTGTAAGCTCCGCCCACTGAGCCACGCCCCGTCCACCCTCGTAGTAGGCAAGGGAATTCCCGCCTTTTACCAGGATGATGGACAGCTTTCCAAAACGACACCACTGCGTTTACCGCCGATTCAGGTTGTGCGCAGAAGCACGAGGACATCTCCACAAAGACGCACTAGTAACGATCACATTGCCAAAGGCACACAAGGTTGCTGGAGACGTTTCCCCCGAGGCCCATCACGTAGTCTTAGTGTACAATATAAACGGGGCATATGAAAACATGCTAGGTAACGCTTACTGACTTACTCGTAGAAAATACTCCGTTGGGTAGGCCATGATGCTCATTTTAAAGAAACTAAACCTCAACAGGAAGCACTTACAAATATAAACGTAGCAGGTGCCCCAGTTGAAGCTCAGCTTCTGGAAAGGACAAGCCACTCTAACTATTGGGCTTGGCAAAGATAAAGCAAGGCTGTGCGCTCAGAGATCCTATAGCAGAAAAAGATCTAGAATCCTTCCTGGAGGTGAATTGATGATGTACTGGAGCGTAATCTGTATCTGACTGTGACGCGCGGGTTCTATCTTCCTCTCCTGCAGACACAGAGTAGAAGGTTCTCCCTTTATGAATCACCTGTAAGCTCCGCCCACTGAGCCACGCCCCGTCCTCCCTCGTAGTAGGCAAAGGAATTCCCGCCTTTTACCAGGATGATGGACAGCTTTCCAAAACGACACCACTGCGTTTACCGCCGATTCAGGTCGTGCGTTGTTGGTGCGCAGAAGCACGAGGACATCTCCACAAAGACGCACTAGTAACGATCACATTGCCAAAGGCACACAAGGTTGCTGGTGAGGTGTCCCCCGTTGCCCATCACGTAGTCTTAGTGTACAATATAAACGGGGCATATGAAAACATGCTAGGTAACGCTTACTGACTTACTCGTAGAAAATACTCTGGTTGGGTAGGCCATGATGCTCATTTTACAGAAACTAAAACTCAAAGGAAGCATTTACAAATATAAACGTAGCAGGTGCCCCAGTTGAAGCTCAGCTTCTGGAAAGGACAAGCCACCCTAACTTGGGCTTGGCAAAGATAAAGCAAGGCTGTGCGCTCAGAGATTCCATAGCAGAAAAAGATCTAGAATCCTTCCTGGAGGTGAACTGATGATGTACTGGAGCGTAATCTGTATCTGACTGTGACGCGCGGGTTCTATCTTCCTCTCCTGCAGACACAGAGTAGCTGGTTCTCCCTTTATGAATCACCTGTAAGCTCCGCCCGCTGAGCCACGCCCCGTCCACCCTCGTAGTAGGCAAAGGAATTCCCGCCTTTTACCAGGATGATGGACAGCTTTCCAAAACGACACCACTGCGTTTACCGCCGATTCAGGTCGTGCGTTGTTGATGCGCAGAAGCACGAGGACATCTCCACAAAGACGCACTAGTAACGATCACATTGCCAAAGGCACACAAGGTTGCTGGTGAGGTTTCCCCCGAGGCCCATCACGTAGTCTTAGTGTACAATATAAACGGGGCATATGAAAACATGCTAGGTAACGCTTACTGACTTACTCGTAGAAAATACTCCGTTGGGTAGGCCATGATGCTCATTTTACAGAAACTAAACCTCAACAGGAAGCACTTACAAATATAAACGTAGCAGGTGCCCCAGTTGAAGCTCAGCTTCTGGAAAGGACAAGCCACCCTAACTATTGGGCTTGGCAAAGATAAAGCAAGGCTGTGCGCTCAGAGATCCTATAGCAGAAAAAGATCTAGAATCCTTCCTGGAGGTGAATTGATGATGTACTGGAGCGTAATCTGTATCTGACTGTGACGCGCGGGTTCTATCTTCCTCTCCTGCAGACACAGAGTAGAAGGTTCTCCCTTTATGAATCACCTGTAAGCTCCGCCCACTGAGCCACGCCCCGTCCACCCTCGTAGTAGGCAAGGGAATTCCCGCCTTTTACCAGGATGATGGACAGCTTTCCAAAACGACACCACTGCGTTTACCGCCGATTCAGGTTGTGCGCAGAAGCACGAGGACATCTCCACAAAGACGCACTAGTAACGATCACATTGCCAAAGGCACACAAGGTTGCTGGAGACGTTTCCCCCGAGGCCCATCACGTAGTCTTAGTGTACAATATAAACGGGGCATATGAAAACATGCTAGGTAACGCTTACTGACTTACTCGTAGAAAATACTCCGTTGGGTAGGCCATGATGCTCATTTTAAAGAAACTAAACCTCAACAGGAAGCACTTACAAATATAAACGTAGCAGGTGCCCCAGTTGAAGCTCAGCTTCTGGAAAGGACAAGCCACCCTAACTATTGGGCTTGGCAAAGATAAAGCAAGGCTGTGCGCTCAGAGATCCTATAGCAGAAAAAGATCTAGAATCCTTCCTGGAGGTGAATTGATGATGTACTGGAGCGTAATCTGTATCTGACTGTGACGCGCGGGTTCTATCTTCCTCTCCTGCAGACACAGAGTAGAAGGTTCTCCCTTTATGAATCACCTGTAAGCTCCGCCCACTGAGCCACGCCCCGTCCTCCCTCGTAGTAGGCAAAGGAATTCCCGCCTTTTACCAGGATGATGGACAGATTTCCAAAACGACACCACTGCGTTTACCGCCGATTCAGGTCGTGCGTTGTTGGTGCGCAGAAGCACGAGGACATCTCCACAAAGACGCACTAGTAACGATCACATTGCCAAAGGCACACAAGGTTGCTGGTGAGGTGTCCCCCGTGGCCCATCACGTAGTCTTAGTGTACAATATACACGGGGCATATGAAAACATGCTAGGTAACGCTTACTGACTTACTCGTAGAAAATACTCCGGTTGGGTAGGCCATGATGCTCATTTTACAGAAACTAAACCTCAACAGGAAGCACTTACAAATATAAACGTAGCAGGTGCCCCAGGTGAAGCTCAGCTTCTGGAAAGGACAAGCCACCCTAACTTGGGCTTGGCAAAGATAAAGCAAGGCTGTGCGCTCAGAGATCCTATAGCAGAAAAAGATCTAGAATCCTTCCTGGAGGTGAATTGATGATGTACTGGAGCGTAATCTGTATCTGACTGTGACGCGCGGGTTCTATCTTCCTCTCCTGCAGACACAGAGTAGAAGGTTCTCCCTTTATGAATCACCTGTAAGCTCCGCCCACTGAGCCACGCCCCGTCCTCCCTCGTAGTAGGCAAAGGAATTCCCGCCTTTTACCAGGATGATGGACAGCTTTCCAAAACGACACCACTGCGTTTACCGCCGATTCAGGTCGTGCGTTGTTGGTGCGCAGAAGCACGAGGACATCTCCACAAAGACGCACTAGTAACGATCACATTGCCAAAGGCACACAAGGTTGCTGGTGAGGTTTCCCCCGTGGCCCATCACGTAGTCTTAGTGTACAATATAAACGGGGCATATGAAAACATGCTAGGTAACGCTTACTGACTTACTCGTAGAAAATACTCCGGTTGGGTAGGCCATGATGCTCATTTTACAGAAACTAAACCTCAACAGGAAGCACTTACAAATATAAACGTAGCAGGTGCCCCAGGTGAAGCTCAGCTTCTGGAAAGGACAAGCCACCCTAACTCTTGGGCGTGGGAAAGATAAAGCAAGGCTGTGCGCTCATAGATTCCATAGCAGAAAACAATCTAGAATCCTTCCTGGAGGTGAATTGATGATGTACTGGAGCGTAATCTGTATCTGACTGTGACGCGCGGGTTCTATCTTCCTTTCCTGCAGACACAGAGCAGCTGGTTCTCCCTTTATGAATCACCTGTAAGCTCCGCCCGCTGAGCCACGCCCCGTCCACCCTCGTAGTAGGCAAAGGAATTTCCCGCCTTTTACCAGGATGATGGACAGCTTTCCAAAACGACACCACTGCGTTTACCGCCGATTCAGGTCGTGCGTTGTTGGTGCGCAGAAGCACGAGGACATCTCCACAAAGATGCACTAGTAACGATCACATTGCCAAAGGCACACAAGGTTGCTGGTGAGGTTTCCCCCGAGGCCCATCACGTAGTCTTAGTGTACAATATAAACGGGGCATATGAAAACATGCTAGGTAACGCTTACTGACTTACTCGTAGAAAATACTCCGTTGGGTAGGCCATGATGCTCATTTTACAGAAACTAAACCTCAACAGGAAGCACTTACAAATATAAACGTAGCAGGTGCCCCAGTTGAAGCTCAGCTTCTGGAAAGGACAAGCCACCCTAACTATTGGGCTTGGCAAAGATAAAGCAAGGCTGTGCGCTCAGAGATCCTATAGCAGAAAAAGATCTAGAATCCTTCCTGGAGGTGAGTTGATGATGTACTGGAGCGTAATCTGTATCTGACTGTGACGCGCGGGTTCTATCTTCCTCTCCTGCAGACACAGAGTAGAAGGTTCTCCCTTTATGAATCACCTGTAAGCTCCGCCCACTGAGCCACGCCCCGTCCTCCCTCGTAGTAGGCAAAGGAATTCCCGCCTTTTACCAGGATGATGGACAGCTTTCCAAAACGACACCACTGCGTTTACCGCCGATTCAGGTCGTGCGTTGTTGGTGCGCAGAAGCACGAGGACATCTCCACAAAGACGCACTAGTAACGATCACATTGCCAAAGGCACACAAAGTTGCTGGTGAGGTTTCCCCCGTGGCCCATCACGTAGTCTTAGTGTACAATATAAACGGGGCATATGAAAACATGCTAGGTAACGCTTACTGACTTACTCGTAGAAAATACTCCGGTTGGGTAGGCCATGATGCTCATTTTACAGAAACTAAACTTCAACAGGAAACACTTACAAATATAAACGTAGCAGGTGCCCCAGTTAAAGCTCAGCTTCTGGAAAGGACAAGCCACCCTAACTCTTGGGCGTGGGAAAGATAAAGCAAGGCTGTGCGCTCATAGATTCCATAGCAGAAAACAATCTAGAATCCTTCCTGGAGGTGAATTGATGATGTACTGGAGCGTAATCTGTATCTGACTGTGACGCGCGGGTTCTATCTTCCTCTCCTGCAGACACAGAGTAGAAGGTTCTCCCTTTATGAATCACCTGTAAGCTCCGCCCGCTGAGCCACGCCCCGTCCACCCTCGTAGTAGGCAAGGGAATTCCCGCCTTTTACCAGGATGATGGACAGCTTTCCAAAACGACACCATTGCGTTTACCGCCGATTCAGGTTGTGCGCAGAAGCACGAGGACATCTCCACAAAGACGCACTAGTAACGATCACATTGCCAAAGGCACACAAGGTTGCTGGAGACGTTTCCCCCGAGGCCCATCACGTAGTCTTAGTGTACAATATAAACGGGGCATATGAAAACATGCTAGGTAACGCTTACTGACTTACTCGTAGAAAATACTCCGTTGGGTAGGCCATGATGCTCATTTTAAAGAAACTAAACCTCAACAGGAAGCACTTACAAATATAAACGTAGCAGGTGCCCCAGTTGAAGCTCAGCTTCTGGAAAGGACAAGAAACCCTAACTATTGGGCTTGGCAAAGATAAAGCAAGGCTGTGCGCTCAGAGATCCTATAGCAGAAAAAGATCTAGAATCCTTCCTGGAGGTGAATTGATGATGTACTGGAGCGTAATCTGTATCTGACTGTGACGCGCGGGTTCTATCTTCCTCTCCTGCAGACACAGAGTAGAAGGTTCTCCCTTTATGAATCACCTGTAAGCTCCGCCCACTGAGCCACGCCCCGTCCTCCCTCGTAGTAGGCAAAGGAATTCCCGCCTTTTACCAGGATGATGGACATCTTTCCAAAACGACACCACTGCGTTTACCGCCGATTCAGGTCGTGCGTTGTTGGTGCGCAGAAGCACGAGGACATCTCCACAAAGACGCACTAGTAACGATCACATTGCCAAAGGCACACAAGGTTGCTGGTGAGGTTTCCCCCGTTGCCCATCACGTAGTCTTAGTGTACAATATACACAGGGCATATGAAAACATGCTAGGTAACGCTTACTGACTTACTCGTAGAAAATACTCTGGTTGGGTAGGCCATGATGCTCATTTTACAGAAACTAAAACTCAAAGGAAGCATTTACAAATATAAACGTAGCAGGTGCCCCAGTTGAAGCTCAGCTTCTGGAAAGGACAAGCCACCCTAACTTGGGCTTGGCAAAGATAAAGCAAGGCTGTGCGCTCAGAGATCCTATAGCAGAAAAAGATCTAGAATCCTTCCTGGAGGTGAATTGATGATGTACTGGAGCGTAATCTGTATCTGACTGTGACGCGCGGGTTCTATCTTCCTCTCCTGCAGACACAGAGTAGAAGGTTCTCCCTTTATGAATCACCTGTAAGCTCCGCCCACTGAGCCACGCCCCGTCCTCCCTCGTAGTAGGCAAAGGAATTCCCGCCTTTTACCAGGATGATGGACAGCTTTCCAAAACAACACCACTGCGTTTACCGCCGATTCAGGTCGTGCGTTGTTGGTGCGCAGAAGCACGAGGACATCTCCACAAAGACGCACTAGTAACGATCACATTGCCAAAGGCACACAAAGTTGCTGGTGAGGTTTCCCCCGTGGCCCATCACGTAGTCTTAGTGTACAATATAAACGGGGCATATGAAAACATGCTAGGTAACGCTTACTGACTTACTCGTAGAAAATACTCCGGTTGGGTAGGCCATGATGCTCATTTTACAGAAACTAAACCTCAACAGGAAACACTTACAAATATAAACGTAGCAGGTGCCCCAGTTAAAGCTCAGCTTCTGGAAAGGACAAGCCACCCTAACTCTTGGGCGTGGGAAAGATAAAGCAAGGCTGTGCGCTCATAGATTCCATAGCAGAAAACAATCTAGAATCCTTCCTGGAGGTGAATTGATGATGTACTGGAGCGTAATCTGTATCTGACTGTGACGCGCGGGTTCTATCTTCCTCTCCTGCAGACACAGAGTAGAAGGTTCTCCCTTTATGAATCACCTGTAAGCTCCGCCCGCTGAGCCACGCCCCGTCCACCCTCGTAGTAGGCAAGGGAATTCCCGCCTTTTACCAGGATGATGGACAGCTTTCCAAAACGACACCACTGCGTTTACCGCCGATTCAGGTTGTGCGCAGAAGCACGAGGACATCTCCACAAAGACGCACTAGTAACGATCACATTGCCAAAGGCACACAAGGTTGCTGGAGACGTTTCCCCCGAGGCCCATCACGTAGTCTTAGTGTACAATATAAACGGGGCATATGAAAACATGCTAGGTAACGCTTACTGACTTACTCGTAGAAAATACTCCGTTGGGTAGGCCATGATGCTCATTTTACAGAAACTAAACCTCAACAGGAAGCACTTACAAATATAAACGTAGCAGGTGCCCCAGTTGAAGCTCAGCTTCTGGAAAGGACAAGCCACCCTAACTATTCTGCTTGGCAAAGATAAAGCAAGGCTGTGCGCTCAGAGATCCTATAGCAGAAAAAGATCTAGAATCCTTCCTGGAGGTGAATTGATGATGTACTGGAGCGTAATCTGTATCTGACTGTGACGCGCTGGTTCTATCTTCCTCTCCTGCAGACACAGAGTAGAAGGTTCTCCCTTTATGAATCACCTGTAAGCTCCGCCCACTGAGCCACGCCCCGTCCTCCCTCGTAGTAGGCAAAGGAATTCCCGCCTTTTACCAGGATGATGGACAGCTTTCCAAAACGACACCACTGCGTTTACCGCCGATTCAGGTCGTGCGTTGTTGGTGCGCAGAAGCACGAGGACATCTCCACAAAGACGCACTAGTAACGATCACATTGCCAAAGGCACACAAGGTTGCTGGTGAGGTGTCCCCCGTGGCTCATCACGTAGTCTTAGTGTACAATATACACGGGGCATATGAAAACATGCTAGGTAACGCTTACTGACTTACTCGTAGAAAATACTCCGGTTGGGTAGGCCATGATGCTCATTTTACAGAAACTAAACCTCAACAGGAAGCACTTACAAATATAAACGTAGCAGGTGCCCCAGGTGAAGCTCAGCTTCTGGAAAGGACAAGCCACCCTAACTCTTGGGCGTGGGAAAGATAAAGCAAGGCTGTGCGCTCATAGATTCCATAGCAGAAAACAATCTAGAATCCTTCCTGGAGGTGAATTGATGATGTACTGGAGCGTAATCTGTATCTGACTGTGACGCGCGGGTTCTATCTTCCTTTCCTGCAGACACAGAGCAGCTGGTTCTCCCTTTATGAATCACCTGTAAGCTCCGCCCGCTGAGCCACGCCCCGTCCACCCTCGTAGTAGGCAAAGGAATTCCCGCCTTTTACCAGGATGATGGACAGCTTTCCAAAACGACACCACTGCGTTTACCGCCGATTCAGGTCCTGCGTTGTTGGTGCGCAGAAGCACGAGGACATCTCCACAAAGACGCACTAGTAACAATCACATTGCCAAAGGCACACAAGGTTGCTGGTGAGGTTTCCCCCGTGGCCCATCACGTAGTCTTAGTGTACAATATACACAGGGCATATGAAAACATGCTAGGTAACGCTTACTGACTTACTCGTAGAAAATACTCCGGTTGGGTAGGCCATGATGCTCATTTTACAGAAACTAAACCTCAACAGGAAGCACTTACAAATATAAACGTAGCAGGTGCCCCAGTTGAAGCTCAGCTTCTGGAAAGGACAAGCCACCCTAACTATTGGGCTTGGCAAAGATAAAGCAAGGCTGTGCGCTCAGAGATCCTATAGCAGAAAAAGACCTAGAATCCTTCCTGGAGGTGAATTGATGATGTACTGGAGCGTAATCTGTATCTGACTGTGACGCGCGGGTTCTATCTTCCTCTCCTGCAGACACAGACTAGAAGGTTCTCCCTTTATGAATCACCTGTAAGCTCCGCCCACTGAGCCACGCCCCGTCCTCCCTCGTAGTAGGCAAAGGAATTCCCGCCTTTTACCAGGATGATGGACAGCTTTCCAAAACGACACCACTGCGTTTACCGCCGATTCAGGTCGTGCGTTGTTGGTGCGCAGAAGCACGAGGACATCTCCACAAAGACGCACTAGTAACAATCACATTGCCAAAGGCACACAAGGTTGCTGGTGAGGTTTCCCCCGTGGCCCATCACGTAGTCTTAGTGTACAATATAAACGGGGCATATGAAAACATGCTAGGTAACGCTTACTGACTTACTCGTAGAAAATACTCCGGTTGGGTAGGCCATGATGCTCATTTTACAGAAACTAAACCTCAAAGGAAGCATTTACAAATATAAACGTAGCAGGTGCCCCAGTTGAAGCTCAGCTTCTGGAAAGGACAAGCCACCCTAACTTGGGCTTGGCAAAGATAAAGCAAGGCTGTGCGCTCATAGATTCCATAGCAGAAAAAGATCTAGAATCCTTCCTGGAGGTGAACTGATGATGTACTGGAGCGTAATCTGTATCTGACTGTGACGCGCTGGTTCTATCTTCCTCTCCTGCAGACACAGAGTAGCTGGTTCTCCCTTTATGAATCACCTGTAAGCTCCGCCCGCTGAGCCACGCCCCGTCCACCCTCGTAGTAGGCAAAGGAATTCCCGCCTTTTAACAGGATGATGGACAGCTTTCCAAAACGACACCACTGCGTTTACCGCCGATTCAGGTTGTGCGCAGAAGCACGAGGACATCTCCACAAAGACGCACTAGTAACGATCCCATTGCCAAAGGCACACAAGGTTGCTGGAGACGTTTCCCCCGAGGCCCATCACGTAGTCTTAGTGTACAATATAAACGGGGCATATGAAAACATGCTAGGTAACGCTTACTGACTTACTCGTAGAAAATACTCCGTTGGGAAGGCCATGATGCTCATTTTACAGAAACTAAACCTCAAAGGAAGCATTTACAAATATAAACGTAGCAGGTGCCCCAGTTGAAGCTCAGCTTCTGGAAAGGACAAGCCACCCTAACTATTGGGCTTGGCAAAGATAAAGCAAGGCTGTGCGCTCAGAGATCCTATAGCAGAAAAAGATCTAGAATCCTTCCTGGAGGTGAATTGATGATGTACTGGAGCGTAATCTGTATCTGACTGTGACGCGCGGGTTCTATCTTCCTCTCCTGCAGACACAGAGCAGCTGGTTCTCCCTTTATGAATCACCTGTAAGCTCCGCCCGCTGAGCCACGCCCCGTCCACCCTCGTAGTAGGCAAAGGAATTCCCGCCTTTTACCAGGATGATGGACAGCTTTCCAAAACGACACCACTGCGTTTTCTGCCGATTCAGGTCGTGCGTTGTTGGTGCGCAGAAGCACGAGGACATCTCCACAAAGACGCACTAGTAACGATCACATTGCCAAAGGCACACAAGGTTGCTGGTGAGGTGTCCCCCGTGGCCCATCACGTAGTCTTAGTGTACAATATAAACGGGGCATATGAAAACATGCTAGGTAACGCTTACTGACTTACTCGTAGAAAATACTCCGGTTGGGTAGGCCATGATGCTCATTTTACAGAAACTAAACCTCAACAGGAAGCACTTACAAATATAAACGTAGCAGGTGCCCCAGGTGAAGCTCAGCTTCTGGAAAGGACAAGCCACCCTAACTCTTGGGCGTGGGAAAGATAAAGCAAGGCTGTGCGCTCATAGATTCCATAGCAGAAAACAATCTAGAATCCTTCCTGGAGGTGAATTGATGATGTACTGGAGCGTAATCTGTATCTGACTGTGACGCGCGGGTTCTATCTTCCTTTCCTGCAGACACAGAGCAGCTGGTTCTCCCTTTATGAATCACCTGTAAGCTCCGCCCGCTGAGCCACGCCCCGTCCACCCTCGTAGTAGGCAAAGGAATTCCCGCCTTTTACCAGGATGATGGACAGCTTTCCAAAATGACACCACTGCGTTTACCGCCGATTCAGGTCGTGCGTTGTTGGTGCGCAGAAGCACGAGGACATCTCCACAAAGACGCACTAGTAACAATCACATTGCCAAAGGCACACAAGGTTGCTGGTGAGGTTTCCCCCGTGGCCCATCACGTAGTCTTAGTGTACAATATACACAGGGCATATGAAAACATGCTAGGTAACGCTTACTGACTTACTCGTAGAAAATACTCCGGTTGGGTAGGCCATGATGCTCATTTTACAGAAACTAAAACTCAAAGGAAGCATTTACAAATATAAACGTAGCAGGTGCCCCAGTTGAAGCTCAGCTTCTGGAAAGGACAAGCCACCCTAACTTGGGCTTGGCAAAGATAAAGCAAGGCTGTGCGCTCATAGATTCCATAGCAGAAAAAGATCTAGAATCCTTCCTGGAGGTGAACTGATGATGTACTGGAGCGTAATCTGTATCTGACTGTGACGCGTGGGTTCTATCTTCCTCTCCTGCAGACACAGAGTAGAAGGTTCTCCCTTTAAGAATCACCTGTAAGCTGCGCCCGCTGAGCCACGCCCCGTCCACCCTCGTAGTAGGCAAAGGAATTCCCGCCTTTTACCAGGATGATGGACAGCTTTCCAAAACGACACCACTGCGTTTACCGCCGATTCAGGTTGTGCGCAGAAGCACGAGGACATCTCCACAAAGACGCACTAGTAACGATCACATTGCCAAAGGCACACAAGGTTGCTGGAGACGTTTCCCCCGAGGCCCATC
The DNA here is from genome assembly GCF_031143425.1 of Pleurodeles waltl. Lineage (NCBI taxonomy): Eukaryota > Metazoa > Chordata > Amphibia > Caudata > Salamandridae > Pleurodeles > Pleurodeles waltl. The sequence continues at coordinate 29,761 of NW_027150109.1, read as the reverse complement.
ACGTAGTCTTAGTGTACAATATAAACGGGGCATATGAAAACATGCTAGGTAACGCTTACTGACTTACTCGTAGAAAATACTCCGTTGGGTAGGCCATGATGCTCATTTTACAGAAACTAAACCTCAAAGGAAGCATTTACAAATATAAACGTAGCAGGTGCCCCAGTTGAAGCTCAGCTTCTGGAAAGGACAAGCCACCCTAACTATTGGGCTTGGCAAAGATAAAGCAAGGCTGTGCGCTCAGAGATCCTATAGCAGAAAAAGATCTAGAATCCTTCCTGGAGGTGAATTGATGATGTACTGGAGCGTAATCTGTATCTGACTGTGACGCGCGGGTTCTATCTTCCTCTCCTGCAGACACAGAGTAGAAGGTTCTCCCTTTATGAATCACCTGTAAGCTCCGCCCACTGAGCCACGCCCCGTCCTGCCTCGTAGTAGGCAAAGGAATTCCCGCCTTTTACCAGGATGATGGACAGCTTTCCAAAACGACACCACTGCGTTTACCGCCGATTCAGGTCGTGCGTTGTTGGTGCGCAGAAGCACGAGGACATGTCCACAAAGACGCACTAGTAACGATCACATTGCCAAAGGCACACAAGGTTGCTGGTGAGGTGTCCCCCGTGGACCATCACGTAGTCTTAGTGTACAATATACACGGGGCATATGAAAACATGCTAGGTATCGCTTACTGACTTACTCGTAGAAAATACTCCGGTTGGGTAGGCCATGATGCTCATTTTACAGAAACTAAACCTCAACAGGAATCACTTACAAATATAAACGTAGCAGGTGCCCCAGGTGAAGCTCAGCTTCTGGAAAGGACAAGCCACCCTAACTTGGGCTTGGCAAAGATAAAGCAAGGCTGTGCGCTCATAGATCCTATAGCAGAAAAAGATCTAGAATCCTTCCTGGAGGTGAATTGATGATGTACTGGAGCGTAATCTGTATCTGACTGTGACGCGCGGGTTCTATCTTCCTCTCCTGCAGACACAGAGTAGAAGGTTCTCCCTTTATGAATCACCTGTAAGCTCCGCCCACTGAGCCACGCCCGTCCTCCCTCGTAGTAGGCAAAGGAATTCCCGCCTTTTACCAGGATGATGGACAGCTTTCCAAAACGACACCACTGCGTTTACCGCCGATTCAGGTCGTGCGTTGTTGGTGCGCAGAAGCACGAGGACATCTCCACAAAGACGCACTAGTAACGATCAGATTGCCAAAGGCACACAAGGTTGCTGGTGAGGTTTCCCCCCTGGCCCATCACGTAGTCTTAGTGTACAATATAAACGGGGCATATGAAAACATGCTAGGTAACGCTTACTGACTTACTCGTAGAAAATACTCCGGTTGGGTAGGCCATGATGCTCATTTTACAGAAACTAAACCTCAAAGGAAGCATTTACAAATATAAACGTAGCAGGTGCCCCAGTTGAAGCTCAGCTTCTGGAAAGGACAAGCCACCCTAACTTGGGCTTGGCAAAGATAAAGCAAGGCTGTGCGCTCATAGATCCTATAGCAGAAAAAGATCTAGAATCCTTCCTGGAGGTGAATTGATGATGTACTGGAGCGTAATCTGTATCTGACTGTGACGCGCGGGTTCTATCTTCCTCTCCTGCAGACACAGAGTAGAAGGTTCTCCCTTTATGAATCACCTGTAAGCTCCGCCCACTGAGCCACGCCCCGTCCTCCCTCGTAGTAGGCAAAGGAATTCCCGCCTTTTACCAGGATGATGGACAGCTTTCCAAAACGACACCACTGCGTTTACCGCCGATTCAGGTCGTGCGTTGTTGGTGCGCAGAAGCACGAGGACATCTCCACAAAGACGCACTAGTAACGATCAGATTGCCAAAGGCACACAAGGTTGCTGGTGAGGTTTCCCCCCTGGCCCATCACGTAGTCTTAGTGTACAATATAAACGGGGCATATGAAAACATGCTAGGTAACGCTTACTGACTTACTCGTAGAAAATACTCCGGTTGGGTAGGCCATGATGCTCATTTTACAGAAACTAAACTTCAACAGGAAACACTTACAAATATAAACGTAGCAGGTGCCCCAGTTAAAGCTCAGCTTCTGGAAAGGACAAGCCACCCTAACTCTTGGGCGTGGGAAAGATAAAGCAAGGCTGTGCGCTCATAGATTCCATAGCAGAAAACAATCTAGAATCCTTCCTGGAGGTGAATTGATGATGTACTGGAGCGTAATCTGTATCTGACTGTGACGCGCGGGTTCTATCTTCCTCTCCTGCAGACACAGAGTAGAAGGTTCTCCCTTTATGAATCACCTGTAAGCTCCGCCCGCTGAGCCACGCCCCGTCCACCCTCGTAGTAGGCAAGGGAATTCCCGCCTTTTACCAGGATGATGGACAGCTTTCCAAAACGACACCACTGTGTTTACCGCCGATTCAGGTTGTGCGCAGAAGCACGAGGACATCTCCACAAAGACGCACTAGTAACGATCACATTGCCAAAGGCACACAAGGTTGCTGGAGACGTTTCCCCCGAGGCCCATCACGTAGTCTTAGTGTACAATATAAACGGGGCATATGAAAACATGCTAGGTAACGCTTACTGACTTACTCGTAGAAAATACTCCGTTGGGTAGGCCATGATGCTCATTTTACAGAAACTAAACCTCAACAGGAAGCACTTACAAATATAAACGTAGCAGGTGCCCCAGTTGAAGCTCAGCTTCTGGAAAGGACAAGCCACCCTAACTATTGGGCTTGGCAAAGATAAAGCAAGGCTGTGCGCTCAGAGATCCTATAGCAGAAAAAGATCTAGAATCCTTCCTGGAGGTGAATTGATGATGTACTGGAGCGTAATCTGTATCTGACTGTGACGCGCGGGTTCTATCTTCCTCTCCTGCAGACACAGAGTAGAAGGTTCTCCCTTTATGAATCATCTGTAAGCTCCGCCCACTGAGCCACGCCCCGTCCTCCCTCTTAGTAGGCAAAGGAATTCCCGCCTTTTACCAGGATGATGGACAGCTTTCCAAAACGACACCACTGCGTTTACCGCCGATTCAGGTCGTGCGTTGTTGGTGCGCAGAAGCACGACGACATCTCCACAAAGACGCACTAGTAACGATCACATTGCCAAAGGCACACAAGGTTGCTGGTGAGGTGTCCCCCGTGGCCCATCACGTAGTCTTAGTGTACAATATACACGGGGCATATGAAAACATGCTAGGTAACGCTTACTGACTTACTCGTAGAAAATACTCCGGTTGGGTAGGCCATGATGCTCATTTTACAGAAACTAAACCTCAACAGGAAGCACTTACAAATATAAACGTAGCAGGTGCCCCAGGTGAAGCTCAGCTTCTGGAAAGGACAAGCCACCCTAACTCTTGGGCGTGGGAAAGATAAAGCAAGGCTGTGCGCTCATAGATTCCATAGCAGAAAACAATCTAGAATCCTTCCTGGAGGTGAATTGATGATGTACTGGAGCGTAATCTGTATCTGACTGTGACGCGCGGGTTCTATCTTCCTTTCCTGCAGACACAGAGCAGCTGGTTCTCCCTTTATGAATCACCTGTAAGCTCCGCCCGCTGAGCCACGCCCCGTCCTCCCTCGTAGTAGGCAAAGGAATTCCCGCCTTTTTCCAGGATGATGGACAGCTTTCCAAAACGACACCACTGCGTTTACCGCCGATTCAGGTCGTGCGTTGTTGGTGCGCAGAAGCACGAGGACATCTCCACAAAGACGCACTAGTAACAATCACATTGCCAAAGGCACACAAGGTTGCTGGTGAGGTTTCCCCCGTGGCCCATCACGTAGTCTTAGTGTACAATATACACAGGGCATATGAAAACATGCTAGGTAACGCTTACTGACTTACTCGTAGAAAATACTCCGGTTGGGTAGGCCATGATGCTCATTTTACAGAAACTAAAACTCAAAGGAAGCATTTACAAATATAAACGTAGCAGGTGCCCCAGTTGAAGCTCAGCTTCTGGAAAGGACAAGCCACCCTAACTTGGGCTTGGCAAAGATAAAGCAAGGCTGTGCGCTCATAGATTCCATAGCAGAAAAAGATCTAGAATCCTTCCTGGAGGTGAACTGATGATGTACTGGAGCATAATCTGTATCTGACTGTGACGCGTGGGTTCTATCTTCCTCTCCTGCAGACACAGAGTAGCTGGTTCTCCCTTTATGAATCACCTGTAAGCTCCGCCCGCTGAGCCACGCCCCGTCCACCCTCGTAGTAGGCAAAGGAATTCCCGCCTTTTACCAGGATGATGGACAGCTTTCCAAAACGACACCACTGCGTTTACCGCCGATTCAGGTCGTGCGTTGTTGGTGCGCAGAAGCACGAGGACATCTCCACAAAGACGCACTAGTAACAATCACATTGCCAAAGGCACACAAGGTTGCTGGTGAGGTTTCCCCCGTGGCCCATCACGTAGTCTTAGTGTACAATATACACAGGGCATATGAAAACATGCTAGGTAACGCTTACTGACTTACTCGTAGAAAATACTCCGTTGGGTAGGCCATGATGCTCATTTTACAGAAACTAAACCTCAACAGGAAGCACTTACAAATATAAACGTAGCAGGTGCCCCAGTTGAAGCTCAGCTTCTGGAAAGGACAAGCCACCCTAACTATTGGGCTTGGCAAAGATAAAGCAAGGCTGTGCGCTCAGAGATCCTATAGCAGAAAAAGATCTAGAATCCTTCCTGGAGGTGAATTGATGATGTACTGGAGCGTAATCTGTATCTGACTGTGACGCGCGGGTTCTATCTTCCTCTCCTGCAGACACAGAGTAGAAGGTTCTCCCTTTATGAATCACCTGTAAGCTCCGCCCACTGAGCCACGCCCCGTCCTCCCTCGTAGTAGGCAAAGGAATTCCCGCCTTTTACCAGGATGATGGACAGCTTTCCAAAACGACACCACTGCGTTTACCGCCGATTCAGGTCGTGCGTTGTTGGTGCGCAGAAGCACGAGGACATCTCCACAAAGACGCACTAGTAACGATCACATTGCCAAAGGCACACAAGGTTGCTGGTGAGGTGTCCCCCGTGGACCATCACGTAGTCTTAGTGTACAATATACACGGGGCATATGAAAACATGCTAGGTAACGCTTACTGACTTACTCGTAGAAAATACTCCGGTTGGGTAGGCCATGATGCTCATTTTACAGAAACTAAACCTCAACAGGAAGCACTTACAAATATAAACGTAGCAGGTGCCCCAGGTGAAGCTCAGCTTCTGGAAAGGACAAGCCACCCTAACTCTTGGGCGTGGGAAAGATAAAGCAAGGCTGTGCGCTCATAGATTCCATAGCAGAAAACAATCTAGAATCCTTCCTGGAGGTGAATTGATGATGTACTGGAGCGTAATCTGTATCTGACTGTGACGCGCGGGTTCTATCTTCCTTTCCTGCAGACACAGAGCAGCTGGTTCTCCCTTTATGAATCACCTGTAAGCTCCGCCCGCTGAGCCACGCCCCGTCCACCCTCGTAGTAGGCAAGGGAATTCCCGCCTTTTACCAGGATGATGGACAGCTTTCCAAAACGACACCACTGCGTTTACCGCCGATTCAGGTCGTGCGTTGTTGGTGCGCAGAAGCACGAGGACATCTCCACAAAGACGTAGTAGTAACGATCACATTGCCAAAGGCACACAAGGTTGCTGGTGAGGTTTCCCCCGTGGCCCATCACGTAGTCTTAGTGTACAATATAAACGGGGCATATGAAAACATGCTAGGTAACGCTTACTGACTTACTCGTAGAAAATACTCCGGTTGGGTAGGCCATGATGCTCATTTTACAGAAACTAAACCTCAAAGGAAGCATTTACAAATATAAACGTAGCAGGTGCCCCAGTTGAAGCTCAGCTTCTGGAAAGGACAAGCCACCCTAACTTGGGCTTGGCAAAGATAAAGCAAGGCTGTGCGCTCATAGATTCCATAGCAGAAAAAGATCTAGAATCCTTCCTGGAGGTGAACTGATGATGTACTGGAGCGTAATCTGTATCTGACTGTGACGCGCGGGTTCTATCTTCCTCTCCTGCAGACACAGAGTAGCTGGTTCTCCCTTTATGAATCACCTGTAAGCTCCGCCCGCTGAGCCACGCCCCGTCCACCCTCGTAGTAGGCAAAGGAATTCCCGCCTTTTACCAGGATGATGGACAGCTTTCCAAAACGACACCACTGCGTTTACCGCCGATTCAGGTCGTGCGTTGTTGGTGCGCAGAAGCACGAGGACATCTCCACAAAGACGCACTAGTAACAATCACATTGCCAAAGGCACACAAGGTTGCTGGTGAGGTTTCCCCCGTGGCCCATCACGTAGTCTTAGTGTACAATATACACAGGGCATATGAAAACATGCTAGGTAACGCTTACTGACTTACTCGTAGAAAATACTCCGGTTGGGTAGGCCATGATGCTCATTTTACAGAAACTAAACTTCAACAGGAAACACTTACAAATATAAACGTAGCAGGTGCCCCAGTTAAAGCTCAGCTTCTGGAAAGGACAAGCCACCCTAACTCTTGGGCGTGGGAAAGATAAAGCAAGGCTGTGCGCTCATAGATTCCATAGCAGAAAACAATCTAGAATCCTTCCTGGAGGTGAATTGATGATGTACTGGAGCGTAATCTGTATCTGACTGTGACGCGCGGGTTCTATCTTCCTCTCCTGCAGACACAGAGTAGAAGGTTCTCCCTTTATGAATCACCTGTAAGCTCCGCCCGCTGAGCCACGCCCCGTCCACCCTCGTAGTAGGCAAGGGAATTCCCGCCTTTTACCAGGATGATGGACAGCTTTCCAAAACGACACCACTGCGTTTACCGCCGATTCAGGTTGTGCGCAGAAGCACGAGGACATCTCCACAAAGACGCACTAGTAACGATCACATTGCCAAAGGCACACAAGGTTGCTGGAGACGTTTCCCCCGAGGCCCATCACGTAGTCTTAGTGTACAATATAAACGGGGCATATGAAAACATGCTAGGTAACGCTTACTGACTTACTCGTAGAAAATACTCCGTTGGGTAGGCCATGATGCTCATTTTACAGAAACTAAACCTCAACAGGAAGCACTTACAAATATAAACGTAGCAGGTGCCCCAGTTGAAGCTCAGCTTCTGGAAAGGACAAGCCACCCTAACTATTGGGCTTGGCAAAGATAAAGCAAGGCTGTGCGCTCAGAGATCCTATAGCAGAAAAAGATCTAGAATCCTTCCTGGAGGTGAATTGATGATGTACTGGAGCGTAATCTGTATCTGACTGTGACGCGCGGGTTCTATCTTCCTCTCCTGCAGACACAGAGTAGAAGGTTCTCCCTTTATGAATCACCTGTAAGCTCCGCCCACTGAGCCACGCCCCGTCCTCCCTCTTAGTAGGCAAAGGAATTCCCGCCTTTTACCAGGATGATGGACAGCTTTCCAAAACGACACCACTGCGTTTACCGCCGATTCAGGTCGTGCGTTGTTGGTGCGCAGAAGCACGAGGACATCTCCACAAAGACGCACTAGTAACGATCACATTGCCAAAGGCACACAAGGTTGCTGGTGAGGTGTCCCCCGTGGCCCATCACGTAGTCTTAGTGTACAATATACACGGGGCATATGAAAACATGCTAGGTAACGCTTACTGACTTACTCGTAGAAAATACTCCGGTTGGGTAGGCCATGATGCTCATTTTACAGAAACTAAACCTCAACAGGAAGCACTTACAAATATAAACGTAGCAGGTGCCCCAGGTGAAGCTCAGCTTCTGGAAAGGACAAGCCACCCTAACTCTTGGGCGTGGGAAAGATAAAGCAAGGCTGTGCGCTCATAGATTCCATAGCAGAAAACAATCTAGAATCCTTCCTGGAGGTGAATTGATGATGTACTGGAGCGTAATCTGTATCTGACTGTGACGCGTGGGTTCTATCTTCCTTTCCTGCAGACACAGAGCAGCTGGTTCTCCCTTTATGAATCACCTGTAAGCTCCGCCCGCTGAGCCACGCCCCGTCCACCCTCGTAGTAGGCAAAGGAATTCCCGCCTTTTACCAGGATGATGGACAGCTTTCCAAAACGACACCACTGCGTTTACCGCCGATTCAGGTCGTGCGTTGTTGGTGCGCAGAAGCACGAGGACATCTCCACAAAGACGCACTAGTAACAATCACATTGCCAAAGGCACACAAGGTTGCTGGTGAGGTTTCCCCCGTGGCCCATCACGTAGTCTTAGTGTACAATATACACAAGGCATATGAAAACATGCTAGGTAACGCTTACTGACTTACTCGTAGAAAATACTCCGGTTGGGTAGGCCATGATGCTCATTTTACAGAAACTAAAACTCAAAGGAAGCATTTACAAATATAAACGTAGCAGGTGCCCCAGTTGAAGCTCAGCTTCTGGAAAGGACAAGCCACCCTAACTTGGGCTTGGCAAAGATAAAGCAAGGCTGTGCGCTCATAGATTCCATAGCAGAAAAAGATCTAGAATCCTTCCTGGAGGTGAACTGATGATGTACTGGAGCGTAATCTGTATCTGACTGTGACGCGTGGGTTCTATCTTCCTCTCCTGCAGACACAGAGTAGAAGGTTCTCCCTTTATGAATCACCTGTAAGCTCCGCCCACTGAGCCACGCCCCGTCCTCCCTCGTAGTAGGCAAAGGAATTCCCGCCTTTACCAGGATGATGGACAGCTTTCCAAAACGACACCACTGCGTTTACCGCCGATTCAGGTCGTGCGTTGTTGGTGCGCAGAAGCACGAGGACATCTCCACAAAGACGCAGTAGTAACGATCACATTGCCAAAGGCACACAAGGTTGCTGGTGAGGTTTCCCCCGTGGCCCATCACGTAGTCTTAGTGTACAATATAAACGGGGCATATGAAAACATGCTAGGTAACGCTTACTGACTTACTCGTAGAAAATACTCCGGTTGGGTAGGCCATGATGCTCATTTTACAGAAACTAAACCTCAAAGGAAGCATTTACAAATATAAACGTAGCAGGTGCCCCAGTTGAAGCTCAGCTTCTGGAAAGGACAAGCCACCCTAACTTGGGCTTGGCAAAGATAAAGCAAGGCTGTGCGCTCATAGATTCCATAGCAGAAAAAGATCTAGAATCCTTCCTGGAGGTGAACTGATGATGTACTGGAGCGTAATCTGTATCTGACTGTGACGCGCGGGTTCTATCTTCCTCTCCTGCAGACACAGAGTAGCTGGTTCTCCCTTTATGAATCACCTGTAAGCTCCGCCCGCTGAGCCACGCACCGTCCACCCTCGTAGTAGGCAAAGGAATTCCCGCCTTTTACCAGGATGATGGACAGCTTTCCAAAACGACACCACTGCGTTTACCGCCGATTCAGGTCGTGCGTTGTTGGTGCGCAGAAGCACGAGGACATCTCCACAAAGACGCACTAGTAACGATCACATTGCCAAAGGCACACAAGGTTGCTGGTGAGGTGTCCCCCGTGGCCCATCACGTAGTCTTAGTGTACAATATAAACGGGGCATATGAAAACATGCTAGGTAACGCTTACTGACTTACTCGTAGAAAATACTCCGTTGGGTAGGCCATGATGCTCATTTTACAGAAACTAAACTTCAACAGGAAACACTTACAAATATAAACGTAGCAGGTGCCCCAGTTAAAGCTCAGCTTCTGGAAAGGACAAGCCACCCTAACTCTTGGGCGTGGGAAAGATAAAGCAAGGCTGTGCGCTCATAGATTCCATAGCAGAAAACAATCTAGAATCCTTCCTGGAGGTGAATTGATGATGTACTGGAGCGTAATCTGTATCTGACTGTGACGCGCGGGTTCTATCTTCCTCTCCTGCAGACACAGAGTAGAAGGTTCTCCCTTTATGAATCACCTGTAAGCTCCGCCCACTGAGCCACGCCCCGTCCACCCTCGTAGTAGGCAAGGGAATTCCCGCCTTTTACCAGGATGATGGACAGCTTTCCAAAACGACACCACTGCGTTTACCGCCGATTCAGGTTGTGCGCAGAAGCACGAGGACATCTCCACAAAGACGCACTAGTAACGATCACATTGCCAAAGGCACACAAAGTTGCTGGTGAGGTTTCCCCCGTGGCCCATCACGTAGTCTTAGTGTACAATATAAACGGGGCATATGAAAACATGCTAGGTAACGCTTACTGACTTACTCGTAGAAAATACTCCGTTGGGTAGGCCATGATGCTCATTTTACAGAAACTAAACCTCAACAGGAAGCACTTACAAATATAAACGTAGCAGGTGCCCCAGTTGAAGCTCAGCTTCTGGAAAGGACAAGCCACCCTAACTATTGGGCTTGGCAAAGATAAAGCAAGGCTGTGCGCTCAGAGATCCTATAGCAGAAAAAGATCTAGAATCCTTCCTGGAGGTGAATTGATGATGTACTGGAGCGTAATCTGTATCTGACTGTGACGCGCGGGTTCTATCTTCCTCTCCTGCAGACACAGAGTAGAAGGTTCTCCCTTTATGAATCACCTGTAAGCTCCGCCCACTGAGCCACGCCCCGTCCTCCCTCTTAGTAGGCAAAGGAATTCCCGCCTTTTACGAGGATGATGGACAGCTTTCCAAAACGACACCACTGCGTTTACCGCCGATTCAGGTCGTGCGTTGTTGGTGCGCAGAAGCACGAGGACATCTCCACAAAGACGCACTAGTAACGATCACATTGCCAAAGGCACACAAGGTTGCTGGTGAGGTGTCCCCCGTGGCCCATCACGTAGTCTTAGTGTACAATATACACGGGGCATATGAAAACATGCTAGGTAACGCTTACTGACTTACTCGTAGAAAATACTCCGGTTGGGTAGGCCATGATGCTCATTTTACAGAAACTAAACCTCAACAGGAAGCACTTACAAATATAAACGTAGCAGGTGCCCCAGGTGAAGCTCAGCTTCTGGAAAGGACAAGCCACCCTAACTCTTGGGCGTGGGAAAGATAAAGCAAGGCTGTGCGCTCATAGATTCCATAGCAGAAAACAATCTAGAATCCTTCCTGGAGGTGAATTGATGATGTACTGGAGCGTAATCTGTATCTGACTGTGACGCGTGGGTTCTATCTTCCTTTCCTGCAGACACAGAGCAGCTGGTTCTCCCTTTATGAATCACCTGTAAGCTCCGCCCGCTGAGCCACGCCCCGTCCACCCTCGTAGTAGGCAAAGGAATTCCCGCCTTTTACCAGGATGATGGACAGCTTTCCAAAACGACACCACTGCGTTTACCGCCGATTCAGGTCGTGCGTTGTTGGTGCGCAGAAGCACGAGGACATCTCCACAAAGACGCACTAGTAACAATCACATTGCCAAAGGCACACAAGGTTGCTGGTGAGGTTTCCCCCGTGGCCCATCACGTAGTCTTAGTGTACAATATACACAGGGCATATGAAAACATGCTAGGTAACGCTTACTGACTTACTCGTAGAAAATACTCCGGTTGGGTAGGCCATGATGCTCATTTTACAGAAACTAAAACTCAAAGGAAGCATTTACAAATATAAACGTAGCAGGTGCCCCAGTTGAAGCTCAGCTTCTGGAAAGGACAAGCCACCCTAACTTGGGCTTGGCAAAGATAAAGCAAGGCTGTGCGCTCATAGATTCCATAGCAGAAAAAGATCTAGAATCCTTCCTGGAGGTGAACTGATGATGTACTGGAGCATAATCTGTAACTGACTGTGACGCGTGGGTTCTATCTTCCTCTCCTGCAGACACAGAGTAGCTGGTTCTCCCTTTATGAATCACCTGTAAGCTCCGCCCGCTGAGCCACGCCCCGTCCACCCTCGTAGTAGGCAAAGGAATTCCCGCCTTTTACCAGGATGATGGACAGCTTTCCAAAACGACACCACTGCGTTTACCGCCGATTCAGGTCGTGCGTTGTTGGTGCGCAGAAGCACGAGGACATCTCCACAAAGACGCACTAGTAACAATCACATTGCCAAAGGCACACAAGGTTGCTGGTGAGGTTTCCCCCGTGGCCCATCACGTAGTCTTAGTGTACAATATACACAGGGCATATGAAAACATGCTAGGTAACGCTTACTGACTTACTCGTAGAAAATACTCCGTTGGGTAGGCCATGATGCTCATTTTACAGAAACTAAACCTCAACAGGAAGCACTTACAAATATAAACGTAGCAGGTGCCCCAGTTGAAGCTCAGCTTCTGGAAAGGGCAAGCCACCCTAACTATTGGGCTTGGCAAAGATAAAGCAAGGCTGTGCGCTCAGAGATCCTATAGCAGAAAAAGATCTAGAATCCTTCCTGGAGGTGAATTGATGATGTACTGGAGCGTAATCTGTATCTGACTGTGACGCGCGGGTTCTATCTTCCTCTCCTGCAGACACAGAGTAGAAGGTTCTCCCTTTATGAATCACCTGTAAGCTCCGCCCACTGAGCCACGCCCCGTCCTCCCTCGTAGTAGGCAAAGGAATTCCCGCCTTTTACCAGGATGATGGACAGCTTTCCAAAACGACACCACTGCGTTTACCGCCGATTCAGGTCGTGCGTTGTTGGTGCGCAGAAGCACGAGGACATCTCCACAAAGACGCACTAGTAACGATCACATTGCCAAAGGCACACAAGGTTGCTGGTGAGGTGTCCCCCGTGGACCATCACGTAGTCTTAGTGTACAATATACACGGGGCATATGAAAACATGCTAGGTAACGCTTACTGACTTACTCGTAGAAAATACTCCGGTTGGGTAGGCCATGATGCTCATTTTACAGAAACTAAACCTCAACAGGAAGCACTTACAAATATAAACGTAGCAGGTGCCCCAGGTGAAGCTCAGCTTCTGGAAAGGACAAGCCACCCTAACTCTTGGGCGTGGGAAAGATAAAGCAAGGCTGTGCGCTCATAGATTCCATAGCAGAAAACAATCTAGAATCCTTCCTGGAGGTGAATTGATGATGTACTGGAGCGTAATCTGTATCTGACTGTGACGCGCGGGTTCTATCTTCCTTTCCTGCAGACACAGAGCAGCTGGTTCTCCCTTTATGAATCACCTGTAAGCTCCGCCCGCTGAGCCACGCCCCGTCCACCCTCGTAGTAGGCAAGGGAATTCCCGCCTTTTACCAGGATGATGGACAGCTTTCCAAAACGACACCACTGCGTTTACCGCCGATTCAGGTTGTGCGCAGAAGCACGAGGACATCTCCACAAAGACGCACTAGTAACGATTACATTGCCAAAGGCACACAAGGTTGCTGGAGACGTTTCCCCCGAGGCCCATCACGTAGTCTTAGTGTACAATATAAACGGGGCATATGAAAACATGCTAGGTAACGCTTACTGACTTACTCGTAGAAAATACTCCGTTGGGTAGGCCATGATGCTCATTTTACAGAAACTAAACCTCAACAGGAAGCACTTACAAATATAAACGTAGCAGGTGCCCCAGTTGAAGCTCAGCTTCTGGAAAGGACAAGCCACCCTAACTATTGGGCTTGGCAAAGATAAAGCAAGGCTGTGCGCTCAGAGATCCTATAGCAGAAAAAGATCTAGAATCCTTCCTGGAGGTGAATTGATGATGTACTGGAGCGTAATCTGTATCTGACTGTGACGCGCGGGTTCTATCTTCCTCTCCTGCAGACACAGAGTAGAAGGTTCTCCCTTTATGAATCACCTGTAAGCTCCGCCCACTGAGCCACGCCCCGTCCTCCCTCGTAGTAGGCAAAGGAATTCCCGCCTTTTACCAGGATGATGGACAGCTTTCCAAAACGACACCACTGCGTTTACCGCCGATTCAGGTTGTGCGCAGAAGCACGAGGACATCTCCACAAAGACGCACTAGTAACGATCACATTGCCAAAGGCACACAAGGTTGCTGGAGACGTTTCCCCCGAGGCCCATCACGTAGTCTTAGTGTACAATATAAACGGGGCATATGAAAACATGCTAGGTAACGCTTACTGACTTACTCGTAGAAAATACTCCGGTTGGGTAGGCCATGATGCTCATTTTACAGAAACTAAACTTCAACAGGAAACACTTACAAATATAAACGTAGCAGGTGCCCCAGTTAAAGCTCAGCTTCTGGAAAGGACAAGCCACCCTAACTCTTGGGCGTGGGAAAGATAAAGCAAGGCTGTGCGCTCATAGATTCCATAGCAGAAAACAATCTAGAATCCTTCCTGGAGGTGAATTGATGATGTACTGGAGCGTAATCTGTATCTGACTGTGACGCGCGGGTTCTATCTTCCTCTCCTGCAGACACAGAGTAGAAGGTTCTCCCTTTATGAATCACCTGTAAGCTCCGCCCGCTGAGCCACGCCCCGTCCACCCTCGTAGTAGGCAAGGGAATTCCCGCCTTTTACCAGGATGATGGACAGCTTTCCAAAACGACACCACTGCGTTTACCGCCGATTCAGGTTGTGCGCAGAAGCACGAGGACATCTCCACAAAGACGCACTAGTAACGATCACATTGCCAAAGGCACACAAGGTTGCTGGAGACGTTTCCCCCGAGGCCCATCACGTAGTCTTAGTGTACAATATAAACGGGGCATATGAAAACATGCTAGGTAACGCTTACTGACTTACTCGTAGAAAATACTCCGTTGGGTAGGCCATGATGCTCATTTTACAGAAACTAAACCTCAACAGGAAGCACTTACAAATATAAACGTAGCAGGTGCCCCAGTTGAAGCTCAGCTTCTGGAAAGGACAAGCCACCCTAACTATTGGGCTTGGCAAAGATAAAGCAAGGCTGTGCGCTCAGAGATCCTATAGCAGAAAAAGATCTAGAATCCTTCCTGGAGGTGAATTGATGATGTACTGGAGCGTAATCTGTATCTGACTGTGACGCGCGGGTTCTATCTTCCTCTCCTGCAGACACAGAGTAGAAGGTTCTCCCTTTATGAATCACCTGTAAGCTCCGCCCACTGAGCCACGCCCCGTCCTCCCTCTTAGTAGGCAAAGGAATTCCCGCCTTTTACCAGGATGATGGACAGCTTTCCAAAACGACACCACTGCGTTTACCGCCGATTCAGGTCGTGCGTTGTTGGTGCGCAGAAGCACGAGGACATCTCCACAAAGACGCACTAGTAACGATCACATTGCCAAAGGCACACAAGGTTGCTGGTGAGGTGTCCCCCGTGGCCCATCACGTAGTCTTAGTGTACAATATACACGGGGCATATGAAAACATGCTAGGTAACGCTTACTGACTTACTCGTAGAAAATACTCCGGTTGGGTAGGCCATGATGCTCATTTTACAGAAACTAAACCTCAACAGGAAGCACTTACAAATATAAACGTAGCAGGTGCCCCAGGTGAAGCTCAGCTTCTGGAAAGGACAAGCCACCCTAACTCTTGGGCGTGGGAAAGATAAAGCAAGGCTGTGCGCTCATAGATTCCATAGCAGAAAACAATCTAGAATCCTTCCTGGAGGTGAATTGATGATGTACTGGAGCGTAATCTGTATCTGACTGTGACGCGTGGGTTCTATCTTCCTTTCCTGCAGACACAGAGCAGCTGGTTCTCCCTTTATGAATCACCTGTAAGCTCCGCCCGCTGAGCCACGCCCCGTCCACCCTCGTAGTAGGCAAAGGAATTCCCGCCTTTTACCAGGATGATGGACAGCTTTCCAAAACGACACCACTGCGTTTACCGCCGATTCAGGTCGTGCGTTGTTGGTGCGCAGAAGCACGAGGACATCTCCACAAAGACGCACTAGTAACAATCACATTGCCAAAGGCACACAAGGTTGCTGGTGAGGTTTCCCCCGTGGCCCATCACGTAGTCTTAGTGTACAATATACACAGGGCATATGAAAACATGCTAGGTAACGCTTACTGACTTACTCGTAGAAAATACTCCGGTTGGGTAGGCCATGATGCTCATTTTACAGAAACTAAAACTCAAAGGAAGCATTTACAAATATAAACGTAGCAGGTGCCCCAGTTGAAGCTCAGCTTCTGGAAAGGACAAGCCACCCTAACTTGGGCTTGGCAAAGATAAAGCAAGGCTGTGCGCTCATAGATTCCATAGCAGAAAAAGATCTAGAATCCTTCCTGGAGGTGAACTGATGATGTACTGGAGCGTAATCTGTATCTGACTGTGACGCGTGGGTTCTATCTTCCTCTCCTGCAGACACAGAGTAGCTGGTTCTCCCTTTATGAATCACCTGTAAGCTCCGCCCGCTGAGCCACGCCCCGTCCACCCTCGTAGTAGGCAAAGGAATTCCCACCTTTTACCAGGATGATGGACAGCTTTCCCAAACGACACCACTGCGTTTACCGCCGATTCAGGTCGCGCGTTGTTGGTGCGCAGAAGCACGAGGACATCTCCACAAAGACGCACTAGTAACAATCACATTGCCAAAGGCACACAAGGTTGCTGGTGAGGTTTCCCCCGTGGCCCATCACGTAGTCTTAGTGTACAATATACACAGGGCATATGAAAACATGCTAGGTAACGCTTACTGACTTACTCGTAGAAAATACTCCGTTGGGTAGGCCATGATGCTCATTTTACAGAAACTAAACCTCAACAGGAAGCACTTACAAATATAAACGTAGCAGGTGCCCCAGTTGAAGCTCAGCTTCTGGAAAGGACAAGCCACCCTAACTATTGGGCTTGGCAAAGATAAAGCAAGGCTGTGCGCTCAGAGATCCTATAGCAGAAAAAGATCTAGAATCCTTCCTGGAGGTGAATTGATGATGTACTGGAGCGTAATCTGTATCTGACTGTGACGCGCGGGTTCTATCTTCCTCTCCTGCAGACACAGAGTAGAAGGTTCTCCCTTTATGAATCACCTGTAAGCTCCGCCCACTGAGCCACGCCCCGTCCTCCCTCGTAGTAGGCAAAGGAATTCCCGCCTTTTACCAGGATGATGGACAGCTTTCCAAAACGACACCACTGCGTTTACCGCCGATTCAGGTCGTGCGTTGTTGGTGCGCAGAAGCACGAGGACATCTCCACAAAGACGCACTAGTAACGATCACATTGCCAAAGGCACACAAGGTTGCTGGTGAGGTGTCCCCCGTGGACCATCACGTTGTCTTAGTGTACAATATACACGGGGCATATGAAAACATGCTAGGTAACGCTTACTGACTTACTCGTAGAAAATACTCCGGTTGGGTAGGCCATGATGCTCATTTTACAGAAACTAAACCTCAACAGGAAGCACTTACAAATATAAACGTAGCAGGTGCCCCAGGTGAAGCTCAGCTTCTGGAAAGGACAAGCCACCCTAACTCTTGGGCGTGGGAAAGATAAAGCAAGGCTGTGCGCTCATAGATTCCATAGCAGAAAACAATCTAGAATCCTTCCTGGAGGTGAATTGATGATGTACTGGAGCGTAATCTGTATCTGACTGTGACGCGCGGGTTCTATCTTCCTTTCCTGCAGACACAGAGCAGCTGGTTCTCCCTTTATGAATCACCTGTAAGCTCCGCCCGCTGAGCCACGCCCCGTCCACCCTCGTAGTAGGCAAAGGAATTCCCGCCTTTTACCAGGATGATGGACAGCTTTCCAAAACGACACCACTGCGTTTACCGCCGATTCAGGTCGTGCGTTGTTGGTGCGCAGAAGCACGAGGACATCTCCACAAAGACGCACTAGTAACAATCACATTGCCAAAGGCACACAAGGTTGCTGGTGAGGTTTCCCCCGTGGCCCATCACGTAGTCTTAGTGTACAATATACACAGGGCATATGAAAACATGCTAGGTAACGCTTACTGACTTACTCGTAGAAAATACTCCGTTGGGTAGGCCATGATGCTCATTTTACAGAAACTAAACCTCAACAGGAAGCACTTACAAATATAAACGTAGCAGGTGCCCCAGTTGAAGCTCAGCTTCTGGAAAGGACAAGCCACCCTAACTATTGGGCTTGGCAAAGATAAAGCAAGGCTGTGCGCTCAGAGATCCTATAGCAGAAAAAGATCTAGAATCCTTCCTGGAGGTGAATTGATGATGTACTGGAGCGTAATCTGTATCTGACTGTGACGCGCGGGTTCTATCTTCCTCTCCTGCAGACACAGAGTAGAAGGTTCTCCCTTTATGAATCACCTGTAAGCTCCGCCCACTGAGCCACGCCCCGTCCTCCCTCGTAGTAGGCAAAGGAATTCCCGCCTTTTACCAGGATGATGGACAGCTTTCCAAAACGACACCACTGCGTTTACCGCCGATTCAGGTCGTGCGTTGTTGGTGCGCAGAAGCACGAGGACATCTCCACAAAGACGCAGTAGTAACGATCACATTGCCAAAGGCACACAAGGTTGCTGGTGAGGTTTCCCCCGTGGCCCATCACGTAGTCTTAGTGTACAATATAAACGGGGCATATGAAAACATGCTAGGTAACGCTTACTGACTTACTCGTAGAAAATACTCCGGTTGGGTAGGCCATGATGCTCATTTTACAGAAACTAAACCTCAAAGGAAGCATTTACAAATATAAACGTAGCAGGTGTCCCAGTTGAAGCTCAGCTTCTGGAAAGGACAAGCCACCCTAACTTGGGCTTGGCAAAGATAAAGCAAGGCTGTGCGCTCATAGATTCCATAGCAGAAAAAGATCTAGAATCCTTCCTGGAGGTGAACTGATGATGTACTGGAGCGTAATCTGTATCTGACTGTGACGCGCGGGTTCTATCTTCCTCTCCTGCAGACACAGAGTAGCTGGTTCTCCCTTTATGAATCACCTGTAAGCTCCGCCCGCTGAGCCACGCCCCGTCCACCCTCGTAGTAGGCAAAGGAATTCCCGCCTTTTACCAGGATGATGGACAGCTTTCCAAAACGACACCACTGCGTTTACCGCCGATTCAGGTCGTGCGTTGTTGATGCGCAGAAGCACGAGGACATCTCCACAAAGACGCACTAGTAACGATCACATTGCCAAAGGCACACAAGGTTGCTGGTGAGGTTTCCCCCGAGGCCCATCACGTAGTCTTAGTGTACAATATAAACGGGGCATATGAAAACATGCTAGGTAACGCTTACTGACTTACTCGTAGAAAATACTCCGTTGGGTAGGCCATGATGCTCATTTTACAGAAACTAAACCTCAACAGGAAGCACTTACAAATATAAACGTAGCAGGTGCCCCAGTTGAAGCTCAGCTTCTGGAAAGGACAAGCCACCCTAACTATTGGGCTTGGCAAAGATAAAGCAAGGCTGTGCGCTCAGAGATCCTATAGCAGAAAAAGATCTAGAATCCTTCCTGGAGGTGAATTGATGATGTACTGGAGCGTAATCTGTATCTGACTGTGACGCGCGGGTTCTATCTTCCTCTCCTGCAGACACAGAGTAGAAGGTTCTCCCTTTATGAATCACCTGTAAGCTCCGCCCACTGAGCCACGCCCCGTCCTCCCTCGTAGTAGGCAAAGGAATTCCCGCCTTTTACCAGGATGATGGACAGCTTTCCAAAACGACACCACTGCGTTTACCGCCGATTCAGGTCGTGCGTTGTTGGTGCGCAGAAGCACGAGGACATCTCCACAAAGACGCACTAGTAACGATCACATTGCCAAAGGCACACAAGGTTGCTGGTGAGGTGTCCCCCGTGGCCCATCACGTAGTCTTAGTGTACAATATAAACGGGGCATATGAAAACATGCTAGGTAACGCTTACTGACTTACTCGTAGAAAATACTCCGTTGGGTAGGCCATGATGCTCATTTTACAGAAACTAAACCTCAACAGGAAGCACTTACAAATATAAACGTAGCAGGTGCCCCAGTTGAAGCTCAGCTTCCGGAAAGGACAAGCCACCTTAACTATTGGGCTTGGCAAAGATAAAGCAAGGCTGTGCGCTCAGAGATCCTATAGCAGAAAAAGATCTAGAATCCTTCCTGGAGGTGAATTGATGATGTACTGGAGCGTAATCTGTATCTGACTGTGACGCGCGGGTTCTATCTTCCTCTCCTGCAGACACAGAGTAGAAGGTTCTCCCTTTATGAATCACCTGTAAGCTCCGCCCACTGAGCCACGCCCCGTCCTCCCTCGTAGTAGGCAAAGGAATTCCCGCCTTTTACCAGGATGATGGACAGCTTTCCAAAACGACACCACTGCGTTTACCGCCGATTCAGGTCGTGCGTTGTTGGTGCGCAGAAGCACGAGGACATCTCCACAAAGACGCACTAGTAACGATCACATTGCCAAAGGCACACAAAGTTGCTGGTGAGGTTTCCCCCGAGGCCCATCACGTAGCCTTAGTGTACAATATAAACGGGGCATATGAAAACATGCTAGGTAACGCTTACTGACTTACTCGTAGAAAATACTCCGGTTGGGTAGGCCATGATGCTCATTTTACAGAAACTAAACTTCAACAGGAAACACTTACAAATATAAACGTAGCAGGTGCCCCAGTTGAAGCTCAGCTTCTGGAAAGGACAAGCCACCCTAACTATTGGGCTTGGCAAAGATAAAGCAAGGCTGTGCGCTCAGAGATCCTATAGCAGAAAAAGATCTAGAATCCTCCCTGGAGGTGAATTGATGATGTACTGGAGCGTAATCTGTATCTGACTGTGACGCGCGGGTTCTATCTTCCTCTCCTGCAGACACAGAGTAGAAGGTTCTCCCTTTATGAATCACCTGTAAGCTCCGCCCACTGAGCCACGCCCCGTCCTCCCTCGTAGTAGGCAAAGGAATTCCCGCCTTTTACCAGGATGATGGACAGCTTTCCAAAACGACACCACTGCGTTTACCGCCGATTCAGGTCGTGCGTTGTTGGTGCGCAGAAGCACGAGGACATCTCCACAAAGACGCACTAGTAACGATCACATTGCCAAAGGCACACAAGGTTGCTGCTGAGGTGTCCCCCGTGGCCCATCACGTAGTCTTAGTGTACAATATACACGGGGCATATGAAAACATGCTAGGTAACGCTTACTGACTTACTCGTAGAAAATACTCCGGTTGGGTAGGCCATGATGCTCATTTTACAGAAACTAAACCTCAACAGGAAGCACTTACAAATATAAACGTAGCAGGTGCCCCAGGTGAAGCTCAGCTTCTGGAAAGGACAAGCCACCCTAACTCTTGGGTGTGGGAAAGATAAAGCAAGGCTGTGCGCTCAGAGATCCTATAGCAGAAAAAGATCTAGAATCCTTCCTGGAGGTGAATTGATGATGTACTGGAGCGTAATCTGTATCTGACTGTGACGCGCGGGTTCTATCTTCCTCTCCTGCAGACACAGAGTAGAAGGTTCTCCCTTTATGAATCACCTGTAAGCTCCGCCCACTGAGCCACGCCCCGTCCTCCCTCGTAGTAGGCAAAGGAATTCCCGCCTTTACCAGGATGATGGACAGCTTTCCAAAACGACACCACTGCGTTTACCGCCGATTCAGGTCGTGCGTTGTTGGTGCGCAGAAGCACGAGGACATCTCCACAAAGACGCAGTAGTAACGATCACATTGCCAAAGGCACACAAGGTTGCTGGTGAGGTTTCCCCCGTGGCCCATCACGTAGTCTTAGTGTACAATATAAACGGGGCATATGAAAACATGCTAGGTAACGCTTACTGACTTACTCGTAGAAAATACTCCGGTTGGGTAGGCCATGATGCTCATTTTACAGAAACTAAACCTCAAAGGAAGCATTTACAAATATAAACGTAGCAGGTGCCCCAGTTGAAGCTCAGCTTCTGGAAAGGACAAGCCACCCTAACTTGGGCTTGGCAAAGATAAAGCAAGGCTGTGCGCTCATAGATTCCATAGCAGAAAAAGATCTAGAATCCTTCCTGGAGGTGAATTGATGATGTACTGGAGCGTAATCTGTATCTGACTGTGACGCGCGGGTTCTATCTTCCTCTCCTGCAGACACAGAGTAGCTGGTTCTCCCTTTATGAATCACCTGTAAGCTCCGCCCGCTGAGCCACGCACCGTCCACCCTCGTAGTAGGCAAAGGAATTCCCGCATTTTACCAGGATGATGGACAGCTTTCCAAAACGACACCACTGCGTTTACCGCCGATTCAGGTCGTGCGTTGTTGGTGCGCAGAAGCACGAGGACATCTCCACAAAGACGCACTAGTAACGATCACATTGCCAAAGGCACACAAGGTTGCTGGTGAGGTGTCCCCCGTGGCCCATCACGTAGTCTTAGTGTACAATATAAACGGGGCATATGAAAACATGCTAGGTAACGCTTACTGACTTACTCGTAGAAAATACTCCGTTGGGTAGGCCATGATGCTCATTTTACAGAAACTAAACTTCAACAGGAAACACTTACAAATATAAACGTAGCAGGTGCCCCAGTTAAAGCTCAGCTTCTGGAAAGGACAAGCCACCCTAACTCTTGGGCGTGGGAAAGATAAAGCAAGGCTGTGCGCTCATAGATTCCATAGCAGAAAACAATCTAGAATCCTTCCTGGAGGTGAATTGATGATGTACTGGAGCGTAATCTGTATCTGACTGTGACGCGCGGGTTCTATCTTCCTCTCCTGCAGACACAGAGTAGAAGGTTCTCCCTTTATGAATCACCTGTAAGCTCCGCCCACTGAGCCACGCCCCGTCCACCCTCGTAGTAGGCAAGGGAATTCCCGCCTTTTACCAGGATGATGGACAGCTTTCCAAAACGACACCACTGCGTTTACCGCCGATTCAGGTTGTGCGCAGAAGCACGAGGACATCTCCACAAAGACGCACTAGTAACGATCACATTGCCAAAGGCACACAAAGTTGCTGGTGAGGTTTCCCCCGTGGCCCATCACGTAGTCTTAGTGTACAATATAAACGGGGCATATGAAAACATGCTAGGTAACGCTTACTGACTTACTCGTAGAAAATACTCCGGTTGGGTAGGCCATGATGCTCATTTTACAGAAACTAAACTTCAACAGGAAACACTTACAAATATAAACGTAGCAGGTGCCCCAGTTAAAGCTCAGCTTCTGGAAAGGACAAGCCACCCTAACTCTTGGGTGTGGGAAAGATAAAGCAAGGCTGTGCGCTCATAGATTCCATAGCAGAAAACAATCTAGAATCCTTCCTGGAGGTGAATTGATGATGTACTGGAGCGTAATCTGTATCTGACTGTGACGCGCGGGTTCTATCTTCCTCTCCTGCAGACACAGAGTAGAAGGTTCTCCCTTTATGAATCACCTGTAAGCTCCGCCCGCTGAGCCACGCCCCGTCCACCCTCGTAGTAGGCAAGGGAATTCCCGTCTTTTACCAGGATGATGGACAGCTTTCCAAAACGACACCACTGCGTTTACCGCCGATTCAGGTTGTGCGCAGAAGCACGAGGACATCTCCACAAAGACGCACTAGTAACGATCACATTGCCAAAGGCACACAAGGTTGCTGGAGATGTTTCCCCCGAGGCCCATCACGTAGTCTTAGTGTACAATATAAACGGGGCATATGAAAACATGCTAGGTAACGCTTACTGACTTACTCGTAGAAAATACTCCGTTGGGTAGGCCATGATGCTCATTTTACAGAAACTAAACCTCAACAGGAAGCACTTACAAATATAAACGTAGCAGGTGCCCCAGTTGAAGCTCAGCTTCTGGAAAGGACAAGCCACCCTAACTATTGGGCTTGGCAGAGATAAAGCAAGGCTGTGCGCTCAGAGATCCTATAGCAGAAAAAGATCTAGAATCCTTCCTGGAGGTGAATTGATGATGTACTGGAGCGTAATCTGTATCTGACTGTGACGCGCGGGTTCTATCTTCCTCTCCTGCAGACACAGAGTAGAAGGTTCTCCCTTTATGAATCACCTGTAAGCTCCGCCCACTGAGCCACGCCCCGTCCTCCCTCGTAGTAGGCAAAGGAATTCCCGCCTTTTTCCAGGATGATGGACAGCTTTCCAAAACGACACCACTGCGTTTACCGCCGATTCAGGTCGTGCGTTGTTGGTGCGCAGAAGCACGAGGACATCTCCACAAAGACGCAGTAGTAACGATCACATTGCCAAAGGCACACAAGGTTGCTGGTGAGGTTTCCCCCGTGGCCCATCACGTAGTCTTAGTGTACAATATAAACGGGGCATATGAAAACATGCTAGGTAACGCTTACTGACTTACTCGTAGAAAATACTCCGGTTGGGTAGGCCATGATGCTCATTTTACAGAAACTAAACCTCAAAGGAAGCATTTACAAATATAAACGTAGCAGGTGCCCCAGTTGAAGCTCAGCTTCTGGAAAGGACAAGCCACCCTAACTTGGGCTTGGCAAAGATAAAGCAAGGCTGTGCGCTCATAGATTCCATAGCAGAAAAAGATCTAGAATCCTTCCTGGAGGTGAACTGATGATGTACTGGAGCGTAATCTGTATCTGACTGTGACGCGCGGGTTCTATCTTCCTCTCCTGCAGACACAGAGTAGCTGGTTCTCCCTTTATGAATCACCTGTAAGCTCCGCCCGCTGAGCCACGCACCGTCCACCCTCGTAGTAGGCAAAGGAATTCCCGCCTTTTACCAGGATGATGGACAGCTTTCCAAAACGACACCACTGCGTTTACCGCCGATTCAGGTCGTGCGTTGTTGGTGCGCAGAAGCACGAGGACATCTCCACAAAGACGCACTAGTAACGATCACATTGCCAAAGGCACACAAGGTTGCTGGTGAGGTGTCCCCCGTGGCCCATCACGTAGTCTTAGTGTACAATATACACGGGGCATATGAAAACATGCTAGGTAACGCTTACTGACTTACTCGTAGAAAATACTCCGGTTGGGTAGGCCATGATGCTCATTTTACAGAAACTAAACCTCAACAGGAAGCACTTACAAATATAAACGTAGCAGGTGCCCCAGGTGAAGCTCAGCTTCTGGAAAGGACAAGCCACCCTAACTCTTGGGCGTGGGAAAGATAAAGCAAGGCTGTGCGCTCATAGATTCCATAGCAGAAAACAATCTAGAATCCTTCCTGGAGGTAAATTGATGATGTACTGGAGCGTAATCTGTATCTGACTGTGACGCGCGGGTTCTATCTTCCTTTCCTGCAGACACAGAGCAGCTGGTTCTCCCTTTATGAATCACCTGTAAGCTCCGCCTGCTGAGCCACGCCCCGTCCACCCTCGTAGTAGGCAAAGGAATTCCCGCCTTTTACCAGGATGATGGACAGCTTTCCAAAACGACACCACTGCGTTTACCGCCGATTCAGGTCGTGCGTTGTTGGTGCGCAGAAGCACGAGGACATCTCCACAAAGACGCACTAGTAACAATCACATTGCCAAAGGCACACAAGGTTGCTGGTGAGGTTTCCCCCGTGGCCCATCACGTAGTCTTAGTGTACAATATACACAGGGCATATGAAAACATGCTAGGTAACGCTTACTGACTTACTCGTAGAAAATACTCCGGTTGGGTAGGCCATGATGCTCATTTTACAGAAACTAAAACTCAAAGGAAGCATTTACAAATATAAACGTAGCAGGTGCCCCAGTTGAAGCTCAGCTTCTGGAAAGGACAAGCCACCCTAACTTGGGCTTGGCAAAGATAAAGCAAGGCTGTGCGCTCATAGATTCCATAGCAGAAAAAGATCTAGAATCCTTCCTGGAGGTGAACTGATGATGTACTGGAGCGTAATCTGTATCTGACTGTGACGCGTGGGTTCTATCTTCCTCTCCTGCAGACACAGAGTAGCTGGTTCTCCCTTTATGAATCACCTGTAAGCTCCGCCCGCTGAACCACGCCCCGTCCACCCTCGTAGTAGGCAAAGGAATTCCCGCCTTTTACCAGGATGATGGACAGCTTTCCAAAACGACACCACTGCGTTTACCGCCGATTCAGGTCGTGCGTTGTTGGTGCGCAGAAGCACGAGGACATCTCCACAAAGACGCACTAGTAACAATCACATTGCCAAAGGCACACAAGGTTGCTGGTGAGGTTTCCCCCGTGGCCCATCACGTAGTCTTAGTGTACAATATAAACGGGGCATATGAAAACATGCTAGGTAACGCTTACTGACTTACTCGTAGAAAATACTCCGGTTGGGTAGGCCATGATGCTCATTTTACAGAAACTAAACTTCAACAGGAAACACTTACAAATATAAACGTAGCAGGTGCCCCAGTTGAAGCTCAGCTTCTGGAAAGGACAAGCCACCCTAACTATTGGGCTTGGCAAAGATAAAGCAAGGCTGTGCGCTCAGAGATCCTATAGCAGAAAAAGATCTAGAATCCTTCCTGGAGGTGAATTGATGATGTACTGGAGCGTAATCTGTATCTGACTGTGACGCGCGGGTTCTATCTTCCTCTCCTGCAGACACAGAGTAGAAGGTTCTCCCTTTATGAATCACCTGTAAGCTCCGCCCACTGAGCCACGCCCCGTCCTCCCTCGTAGTAGGCAAAGGAATTCCCGCCTTTTACCAGGATGATGGACAGCTTTCCAAAACGACACCACTGCGTTTACCGCCGATTCAGGTCGTGCGTTGTTGGTGCGCAGAAGCACGAGGACATCTCCACAAAGACGCACTAGTAACGATCACATTGCCAAAGGCACACAAGGTTGCTGGTGAGGTGTCCCCCGTGGCCCATCACGTAGTCTTAGTGTACAATATACACGGGGCATATGAAAACATGCTAGGTAACGCTTACTGACTTACTCGTAGAAAATACTCCGGTTGGGTAGGCCATGATGCTCATTTTACAGAAACTAAACCTCAACAGGAAGCACTTACAAATATAAACGTAGCAGGTGCCCCAGGTGAAGCTCAGCTTCTGGAAAGGACAAGCCACCCTAACTCTTGGGTGTGGGAAAGATAAAGCAAGGCTATGCGCTCATAGATTCCATAGCAGAAAACAATCTAGAATCCTTCCTGGAGGTGAATTGATGATGTACTGGAGCGTAATCTGTATCTGACTGTGACGCGCGGGTTCTATCTTCCTTTCCTGCAGACACAGAGCAGCTGGTTCTCCCTTTATGAATCACCTGTAAGCTCCGCCCGCTGAGCCACGCCCCGTCCACCCTCGTAGTAGGCAAAGGAATTCCCGCCTTTTACCAGGATGATGGACAGCTTTCCAAAACGACACCACTGCGTTTACCGCCGATTCAGGTCGTGCGTTGTTGGTGCGCAGAAGCACGAGGACATCTCCACAAAGACGCACTAGTAACAATCACATTGCCAAAGGCACACAAGGTTGCTGGTGAGGTTTCCCCCGTGGCCCATCACGTAGTCTTAGTGTACAATATACACAGGGCATATGAAAACATGCTAGGTAACGCTTACTGACTTACTCGTAGAAAATACTCCGTTGGGTAGGCCATGATGCTCATTTTACAGAAACTAAACCTCAACAGGAAGCACTTACAAATATAAACGTAGCAGGTGCCCCAGTTGAAGCTCAGCTTCTGGAAAGGACAAGCCACCCTAACTATTGGGCTTGGCAAAGATAAAGCAAGGCTGTGCGCTCAGAGATCCTATAGCAGAAAAAGATCTATAATCCTTCCTGGAGGTGAATTGATGATGTACTGGAGCGTAATCTGTATCTGACTGTGACGCGCGGGTTCTATCTTCCTCTCCTGCAGACACAGAGTAGAAGGTTCTCCCTTTATGAATCACCTGTAAGCTCCGCCCACTGAGCCACGCCCCGTCCTCCCTCGTAGTAGGCAAAGGAATTCCCGCCTTTTACCAGGATGATGGACAGCTTTCCAAAACGACACCACTGCGTTTACCGCCGATTCAGGTCATGCGTTGTTGGTGCGCAGAAGCACGAGGACATCTCCACAAAGACGCACTAGTAACGATCACATTGCCAAAGGCACACAAGGTTGCTGGTGAGGTTTCCCCCGAGGCCCATCACGTAGTCTTAGTGTACAATATAAACGGGGCATATGAAAACATGCTAGGTAACGCTTACTGACTTACTCGTAGAAAATACTCCGTTGGGTAGGCCATGATGCTCATTTTACAGAAACTAAACCTCAACAGGAAGCACTTACAAATATAAACGTAGCAGGTGCCCCAGTTGAAGCTCAGCTTCTGGAAAGGACAAGCCACCCTAACTATTGGGCTTGGCAAAGATAAAGCAAGGCTGTGCGCTCAGAGATCCTATAGCAGAAAAAGATCTAGAATCCTTCCTGGAGGTGAATTGATGATGTACTGGAGCGTAATCTGTATCTGACTGTGACGCGCGGGTTCTATCTTCCTCTCCTGCAGACACAGAGTAGAAGGTTCTCCCTTTATGAATCACCTGTAAGCTCCGCCCACTGAGCCACGCCCCGTCCTCCCTCGTAGTAGGCAAAGGAATTCCCGCCTTTTACCAGGATGATGGACAGCTTTCCAAAACGACACCACTGCGTTTACCGCCGATTCAGGTCGTGCGTTGTTGGTGCGCAGAAGCACGAGGACATCTCCACAAAGACGCACTAGTAACGATCACATTGCCAAAGGCACACAAAGTTGCTGGTGAGGTTTCCCCCGTGGCCCATCACGTAGTCTTAGTGTACAATATAAACGGGGCATATGAAAACAAGCTAGGTAACGCTTACTGACTTACTCGTAGAAAATACTCCGGTTGGGTAGGCCATGATGCTCATTTTACAGAAACTAAACTTCAACAGGAAACACTTACAAATATAAACGTAGCAGGTGCCCCAGTAAAAGCTCAGCTTCTGGAAAGGACAAGCCACCCTAACTCTTGGGCGTGGGAAAGATAAAGCAAGGCTGTGCGCTCATAGATTCCATAGCAGAAAACAATCTAGAATCCTTCCTGGAGGTGAATTGATGATGTACTGGAGCGTAATCTGTATCTGACTGTGACGCGCGGGTTCTATCTTCCTCTCCTGCAGACACAGAGTAGAAGGTTCTCCCTTTATGAATCACCTGTAAGCTCCGCCCGCTGAGCCACGCCCCGTCCACCCTCGTAGTAGGTAAGGGAATTCCCGCCTTTTACCAGGATGATGGACAGCTTTCCAAAACGACACCACTGCGTTTACCGCCGATTCAGGTTGTGCGCAGAAGCACGAGGACATCTCCACAAAGACGCACTAGTAACGATCACATTGCCAAAGGCACACAAGGTTGCTGGAGACGTTTCCCCCGAGGCCCATCACGTAGTCTTAGTGTACAATATAAACGGGGCATATGAAAACATGCTAGGTAACGCTTACTGACTTACTCGTAGAAAATACTCCGTTGGGTAGGCCATGATGCTCATTTTACAGAAACTAAACCTCAACAGGAAGCACTTACAAATATAAACGTAGCAGGTGCCCCAGTTGAAGCTCAGCTTCTGGAAAGGACAAGCCACCCTAACTATTGGGCTTGGCAAAGATAAAGCAAGGCTGTGCGCTCAGAGATCCCATAGCAGAAAAAGATCTAGAATCCTTCCTGGAGGTGAATTGATGATGTACTGGAGCGTAATCTGTATCTGACTGTGACGCGCGGGTTCTATCTTCCTCTCCTGCAGACACAGAGTAGAAGGTTCTCCCTTTATGAATCACCTGTAAGCTCCGCCCACTGAGCCACGCCCCGTCCTCCCTCTTAGTAGGCAAAGGAATTCCCGCCTTTTACGAGGATGATGGACAGCTTTCCAAAACGACACCACTGCGTTTACCGCCGATTCAGGTCGTGCGTTGTTGGTGCGCAGAAGCACGAGGACATCTCCACAAAGACGCACTAGTAACGATCACATTGCCAAAGGCACACAAGGTTGCTGGTGAGGTGTCCCCCGTGGCCCATCACGTAGTCTTAGTGTACAATATACACGGGGCATATGAAAACATGCTAGGTAACGCTTACTGACTTACTCGTAGAAAATACTCCGGTTGGGTAGGCCATGATGCTCATTTTACAGAAACTAAACCTCAACAGGAAGCACTTACAAATATAAACGTAGCAGGTGCCCCAGGTGAAGCTCAGCTTCTGGAAAGGACAAGCCACCCTAACTCTTGGG